>NW_020837982.1:17949487-18176447 GCF_003676395.1 Aethalodelphis obliquidens
AGAACAAGTGAAAACATCGCTTTGAGAAACCAAATTCCCTTCCCAAGTTCATGCCGTCATCTGAGCGACATACAGAAGCACCTGGGGGGCAGAAGGGAGCCGCTGTTGGTGAGCCTCCGGCACAGCTGGCCCTCACAGGCTCCCCACACGCCTTTTCACTCTGTCCTCTGGGCCACGGTTCCCAAATCTGGCCCCAGAACCAGCAGCATCAGTAACACCCAGTAACTGGCTGAAGATGCCCATTTTCAGGCCTCACTCCAGACCCACCGAATCAGAAACTCTGGGGGAGGGGCCAGCGCTCTGAGCAATGCCGATGTGCACCAGCGTCTGACAAGGACCACTAGTCTATCTGCAAAGTGGTTATTATTGGCCCTCTTTAGAAGCAAGGAAACCAAAGCTCAGTGATTAAAGTGCCCGTAGCCATCCAGCCAGGAGGCCAATTTGTGCCCACATCTGATTCCAAAGCTACTTGTCACATGGCCTTACTAGCCAAACTATCTGTACCATTTGGTGTCCTCAGCTACAGAGCCACCGAGATGTGACGATGACACTTCCTTAAGAGGGAGGGTGGGAGTGAGAGGCGGGACGAAGCCTGCGCTCAGAAGTGATGAATTATAGATGCTTTTAAACCCACATCATGCATCAGCCCTGGATGGTGAGCCGCCCCGCAGGGCGAGCCTGCTTCTCCCTGCTCCACTTGTTAGCTGGGTGCCATGAAGAGGACACAGGGGTCCCTCCACTGACCTCTGTGCCCCAATTTCTACCACTGCTTTGACCAGAAAGAGTAAGACGCTACCCTCCCTGTCTCTAGAGGGCTGGCGCATTCGGCCCAGACCAGGACTAACAGGAAGGCACAAAGCGGCCCCAGCACCTGGGTGGGCCGGGGCTGAGTCACCAGAAGGAATCCGGCGCATGCAGGGGGTATTATAACGTGCCACAGACCTGCTTCAAAGGCGCCAGGCCAATTTTTAAAACCAAACCCTAAATTTCGCCTCGATCAAGCGGTCCACGAAACTCTTGATATTCGAACGCCAGCACCTTCACAGATCCTAAAGTTAGGAAAAAGACAGACATCTCCTCGTTCACAACTCCCAACCTTCTAAATAAACTTGATGACTTTCAGATCACAAGCTTATCCTTCAGCTTAAGTGAGTACTCATCATCACTGCTTTCTGCAGTGGCTGGTGGAGTAGCAGGGACCCAGGTGTGGTAATCACACAGGCCTGAGTTTGACTCCTGGCTGGGTCAGTTCCTCAAAGGTTACCGAACCTCTCTGGGCCTCAGTTTTTCCATTCATGGATGGGTGACAATCCCTGTGTTACACATGGATGTAAAGACAAAATGAAATTATGTTCAACAGCAGCAACAAAGTCTGCTCAAACAGCCTTGTATTTTAAGACATCAAAAACCTGGAAGATAGGTGTGGTCAAACAGCCTGTGGACAGATGCTACTCAACACACCCTCTCCGCTTCACAGACACTTACTTCACTGTGTTTGTTTTTCTAAGTTTCTATTTTTAGACACCTTGAACAAGCTAACTAAGACCAAAGAAAATTCCGTTGACAAACTTATCAGAAAGCTTGTCAATTTTCAAAAACTCAACAGATGGGGATAAATGGTCATTTCACAATGCATCTGACAAAAGCAAAACCTGCTCTCTCCCACCTCAGCAATCTTAATCAGGTCACCCCACAGTACTCCGTCCTCCTCCAACTCACAGCTGGGCTTAGAGTGCGTCTCTTCACCCCAGTACTCAGTTTCTCAGATGAGGTAACAGGTATCATAATATTTGGGGATCCAACAGCCAATAGGTGAATCCCAGCCCCATCACCTACTGGCTGTGTGACCTTGAGCACAGGACTGATGCTCCTGGGCCTCAGTTTCCTCACCTGTAGAAAGGAGATAATACCCACGTGACTGACACAGGACTGCTGGGCCACCAGCAGCAGTTTTTGCAAGAGCAAGACAGAACAATGGAGCCTACAGCAGGGATGGGTAAGTGTGTTCCCTGCCCGTCCCCAGGACTCCTTGCACACCTCACATCTTCAGCAAGTACCTGCCACACACCAGAGACTGAGCTGGTGCTGGGGAAGCAAAGGCAGGGTGATCACCTGCCTCAAAGACGTCACAGTGTCACAAGAGCCCCAGATACACAGACAGCGTGCTAAGTGCTCCAAAAGAATGCCTGGGGTGGTGAGGCTCAGGGAGCAGAGCTGGAGGGGCCCAGACGCTGGGGTAGCTGGCTGGAGAAGGCTGGACAGAAGATCTGTTTAAACAGAATGCTTGAGTGGAAAGCCCAGCAGACAAATGGGGGAGTAGGACTAGATAATTCCTCATATCCTCCCAGACTTTACTCCCCCAAATCCAAGCCCTTTGATTTCTCCAAGGCTCAGGGTCAACAGGTCCTCATGCCATAAAATGCCAACAACCACATTCATCCACACCCCACCAATCCAACAGGAAGATTCTGGGGAACAGTGAGAACAGCTCTCAGAAAGCTTTGAAAACTTTAACACGCTCCACAAGAGTATGACAATGGGGGCTTCCCTGGTGGCGCAGTGGTTAAGAATCCGCCTGCCAATGCAGGGGACACGGGTTTGAGCCCTGGTCCGGGAAGATCCCACATGCCACGGAGCGGCTAAGCCCGTGTGCCACAACTACTGAGCCTGCGCTCTAGGGCTCACGAGCCACAACTACCGAAGCCCGTGCACCTAGAGCCCGTGCTCTGCAACAAGAGAAGCCACCGCCATGAGAAGCCCGCGCGCCACAACGAAGAGTAGCCCCCGCTCGCCGCAACTACAGAAAGCCCGTGCGCAGCAACGAACACCCAATGCAGCCAAAAATAAATTAATTAATTTTTAAAAAAAACCTCAAGAAGCAAATAAGCTTTAAAAATATAAAATAAAAATACAGATATTGGGCTTCCCTGGTGGCGCAGTGGTTGAGAGTCCGCCTGCCGATGCAGGGGACACGGGTTCGTGCCCCGGTCCGGGAAGATCCCACAGCCAGCGGAGTGGCTAGGCCTGTGAGCCATGGCCGCTGAGCCTGCGCATCCGTCCGGAGCCTGTGCTCTGCAGCGGGAGAGGCCACAACAGTGAGAGGCCCGCGTACCACAAAATAAATAAATAAATAAAAATACAGATATTAAAAAATATATACAGATAAATATGAGAAGATCTTGGCAACTTCTCTGACACAATCACCTGTCCCAAAGATAACTGCTGGAACAAGTACCATTCAGAAACCTGCAGGCCCTTTGGGTGTTCATTTAAATACAGATGAAAACTTAATTATCAGTGCAAATTCAATCACTGCTGTGAGGGACTGGGTATATGATTGGTCAGCACCTACCATCCATATCTAGAGCTACAAGAGACACAAGTTTTCTGCCAAATCTTCATTATCCTACATAACTGGGGGAGCGCATGGACAGTTAAAAACTAAAATTCACCTTTTCAATCATTTTAACCTCCTGTTCCAATCCCTTCTTTCACAGGGCATTTCCTCAGGTGGAAAGGAAGAACTCACACTTCTCATCTTTTCCTGTCCATTTTCTTACGTGAACGTTGAAAAGTGGAAGGGGATAACCCTCAACATCTCTCTAAAAAAAATTCTGAAACATCCTGGAGAGTGCCCTGGAACCCAAGCATCGAGTTCTGGCACTGACACTGTATTGCTGCATGACCTTGGGCCAATCTCTCTGGGCCTCAGTTTCCCCCATCTGAACCCTCACGATGGTTAAGCCCCATCCTCCTTGCAGCACAGACTCAGATGCGTCCGCAGGGCAGCAAAACAGTGAAGGGCCCCAGACGGAGCCCCTGGGCGGAGGAATGGGTTTCCACAGGCCCCTACCGGGGTTTCTGGGGGAGCAAGTTGCACCCCCCCCCCCCCCCCCCCCCCGCCAAGCCACCGGACCAACTCCGATCGCAAACAAAAACCTGTTGGCACGGACTCCTCTAGGAAGGGCCGGCCTCTCCCAAGGCGCTGGGCTGCTGGGGAGCCGCCCCACGGGGAGAGAGAGGAAGGGTCTCCTGGAAGACGCGGCCCCGCATACCCAGTCACCCACCCGACCAGGCCGGCAGAATCGCCGGGCGGGGTCTCTGCCATCCCACGCGGAACAAAAGGCAGCTGGAGCCTGGCTCTGCCGCCCCCGATCCCGCTGGGCTGTGGGGCGGGGGCGGGGAGGGAGAACCAGGTCCCTGGGGAAGGGAGGGGACCCGCGGCAGCCCAGAGAGGGACGGCCGGCATCCTGGACGGGGGATCCCTCCCCCGACTCCCGGAGGGAAGGGCCGCCTGGCCCAGGGAGGGGAGCAAAGTGCCCCGGGGAGGAGGCGCGGGGTTGTTCTAGGCTTAAAGGTAAACGGTGAGGCCTGGAGGGGCTCCCGGATCTCGGGTGGGAGGAGGGGGAGCCCCAGGCTCCGAGGATACGAAAGGAAAAGCTCCCCGAGGGGAAATGGGGGGGGTCTCTGCAGCGGAACGAGGGACCCAGATGGGGAGGGGGCCGTTCTCCACCTCGTGGGGCGGGTAAGAAGGGGTCCCGCCTGAGATGGAGACCCGGCTGGGACTGCGGGGGTGCATGCTCTGGCGGACGGCCTGGGGGGCAGCGCTCTGGGGGCGTCCGCCCGTGAAGGGGCAGGGTCCGCGACCTGGGCCCGCTCCGGCCCCCGAGCCCCGTGGCCCCAGCTCACCTGCGCTCCTCCGGGCCGACCCGGATGCGCGGCTGCGGCCGCCAGTAGCGTTGGGGAGGCGGGAGCGAGGGGAGCCACCGGAGACGCCGGCGCTTCCAGCTCCGTTTGACACCCACACACCAGCCAACATGGCGGCCGGGAGGGGGCGCGCCGACTGCGTGCGCGCGCCCGCCCGCCCCGCCCCTCCGCCAGCCCAGGCCCCGCCCCGTGTCCCCGAGGCCCCGCCCCTCCGCTCAGCCCAGGCCACGCAAGGCCCCGCCAGGTGCCCTCGGGCCCCGCCCCGCGCCTGCTGGCATCCCACCCCCGCCCAGCCAGCCCAGATCCCTCGTTCCCCGACCCCAGGGCCTCCACCCGGATACCCACGACCCCACGCAGACTACCCAGCCCTCCCACCGCGCCCCACAGCCTACGCCCCAATACTCTACAAATAACCCCCAAACCCCACACACGCGTCCCAACGACCCCAAACCACCACACAAACCCTGGCAAATTCATACCTGAACCCTCGCACACGGCAAACTTCGCTCAGACCCCACAAATCTCCCCACGCCTCAGGCACATCTCACAGCTCCACACACCCTCTCCACCCCCCACACACGCACAGAGCCCCCAGCCTGAGCTAAAACACGCTTCCCCTTGCAGCGTGCACTTGTAAACATCACCAGGTCCAGGAGGTGGAGCTGGACGAGCGGGGGCTGCCGGGGCGCTGGGTGCTGGGATAAGTGTGTTCCCTTTGTGAAAATTCACTGATGTACACTTTAAATGTGTCACTTTAACGTACGTGTTCTACTTCAATAAAACACACTCAAAAATTATTCTGAGGATGGTGCACAGGCTTTGCTAGACTGCTAAAGGGGTTGTGGCACTAAAAAGGTGGGGCTCTACGGTCACCATCCTCCCGTGAGGGGCTTATAGACCCCCTGATTCAGGCTCACCCCTTCACAGGGCCTTGGGCTCTCACACAGGATCCACCTGTTCCCTTTGGTTCAACCAGTGCCCACGAGACACCTCCTGTGTCCCGAGCACCATGCTGGAGGAGGAGCAGACGCTGGAGAGGTGCCAGGACCTCACAGCTGCCCAACCTGCTCCAGTCAGGGTGGGGTCAGCAGAGACCCCCTCACAGCAGGGTCTGGGGACAGATCAGGGCTTGCTAGGTTGGTAGACAGCACCATCCCTGTGGCCTGTGTTCCAAGGAGGGCCTGTTTCAGGGAGGCTGTTTCCAAAAGTCCCGCTCTGCCCTCACTTACAAAGACACCTAAGGCAAGTCACTGCACTTCTCTAAGCCTCGTGTTCCTGCTTCCTGTGAGGGAGCCAGATGCAGGAAGGCATCCTCTGTTCTCCAAGCTGGGATCTAGACTTCCCTTCTCTGGCAACAAGTAACAGGGAGAGAAGATGGGGGGAAGGAGAGAGGAAAGGGGAGGGGAGAGGGGAGATTGAGAGAGAGACACTAACACATGTGCAAACCCATGGCCATTATTCCTTTGAAAAGTCCAACGCTGGTAGTTCTAAAGGCTAGAAACCCCTTCCTGCAGTCTGCTGCCCCATCCCAATGCTCGGTGCTCCTCCTCCACCAGGACATTGAATTAAGCCCTACGTGCCTGCCTTGAGGCAGGAACCTGAGCTCCCCATTTTGAACTTGGTCCACCCCCATCCCGGAGAAGCCCCTCTACCAGTCCAACCCTCCTTGTGAGCCCCAGCGCTCTGCTAGACCTTCCTGGGTCTGCAGGAGAGCAGAACTTTCCCTGAAATCACGGCCCCTGCCCTCAAAGAGTTTGCAGCTCCAGATGAACTTATGCCAACATGTAGTGGGTGCCTGGTGCAGGCCTGAGTGCTTTCCATAGACTGTGCAAACCAGCGCTGCCGCTAGAACTTCCTGGGATGATGGAAGTGTTGTTCAGCTGCGCCGTCCACATGTAAGCACTTGAAATGTGGCCAGTGCACCCGAGGAGCTGCTTTTTGAAGATCTTATTTAACTTTAATTGATGAATTTGAATAGCCACAGGTGGCTAGATGCTGCCACATGGAAGAGCCCTGGCCCCAAACCTCACCACAACCCAAGATGAGTCTTCTTACTGTTCGCATTTTACAGGAGGAAACTGAGGTTTGGAGAGATGCTGGGCTGGGTCACCCAGGCAGAGCCCAATCCCTTCCCCACCCAGCTTGCAAGTCTGCGTAAGATGCAGGTTTAGGAACGAGAGAACTGGATACAGATAAAGAGATGATGAGCCAACCACAGCCCAGGAAGTGAGTTGGAGAGCAATTCAGGGTATCGAGCCAGGCTGGGGAGTAGGGGAGGGCCTCCTGAGGCCGGAAGACCATCTCAGGCGTGCAAGGTCAGAGGGGACATTCCTGCATTCCTCGAAGACATTTCTCCTTCCTGCACCCCCTTTGAAGCCTATCGCCCTCTTGCACTTCCCTCACCCTCTTGCACTTCCCTCTCTCGATTCATCCCCCCATGAGGAGCCATTGAGGCCAGCAGCGCTATTCCCATTTTACAGATGAGGAAACAGAGGCAGGACACAGCAGTGCTGGGATTCAAATCCAGGTTCTACCGAATCCACAGCATGTAAGTTGTCTTGCAGAGGAGGATGCAGGATAAGCCATATGCTTTGTCCAAGGCCAAAGCTGTCCCAGGGCACAGGCTGGAGCAGGCACGCTCATCTGGCCTTCCTAGGGTTTGGAGATCGGTTTCAGATGCCTGATGAGGCACAGTGATGGGGGCTGGTCAGGGTGGTGTGTTTCAGAAGCGGAAAGAGATGGCTGTGCAGACGGGGATGTCTCTGGGGTTGGGGAAGGAGGGCTTCAAGGGGGAGGCACTACGGGCAGAGAGAGATGGCATGCTGTGAAGACAGCATGCACCTTCTTCTAGTGAAGATGCAGCGGGTCTCAGGGATCTTCCACCAAGGTTTGAACTCTAGATTCAAAACCACTTGTCCAGCAGGAAGAGCCTGTGCTGGGAGCCCCACAACAGCTAACTTCCTGTCCACCAGTTCGTTGCCTGACCTTGGCCTGTCACTCCCCCCAGTCCTCAGGTTCCCCATCTGTGAAGAGTAATAATCCCTCCCACCTTGAGGGATTGCATTAAAGTTCATAATGAAAAAGCAGAGTAGGAAATGCTTTGGAAGCTGTAGATGGGCGTTAGCAGTGGTTCTTATTAAGATACAGAGATAAAGCTATCCTGGTCCCTCCAGGCGCTGGAAGTCTAAAAGAGCAGAGGAGTCATGAACACAAACTGAAACTAAAACGCTGAAGTCACATAGGAAATCATAAGAGAAAGGGCTGTGAGAGCTGAGAAGGAAACTTCCTTCTCTCTTGCAGAGAAGGAGCGATCAAGGCCGACTTCCTGAAGTAGAGGTACTGGAGCTAGGAAATAGCAATAATAATAATACCACCAAAGCAGCAAGTGCTGTGCAAACGCTCTGCATGGATTATTTCATTTCCTGTTCATAACAACCCTGAGTTTTAGACCATCGTTATCCTTAATTTACAGTTGAGGCTCAGAGACACTCAGCGATTTGCCCATAATCACACAGCTAAAAAGTGGCAATGCTAGAAACGTCAGGCCTGATTCGAAAGCCAAACGAGAGGAATTTGAGCAGACTGAAGGAAGAGATCCCCTCTCCCCTCCAGCTCCAGGTACATTATCAAGGCCAAGCCAATCAGTGCATCTCTCCTGGTCATAGTGATTGATTCAGCAATGGGCATATGACTTAAGATGGGCCAGTGAGACTCAAGCCCTGGACTTCCACAGAAACCATTGAAAAAGAGGAGGTTGTTCTCCCGCCCCATCGCCCCCATGCCCGTCAGGCAGCTTCGCACCGGGAGAGCCAGGCTGAGAATGAAGCCAACACAGAGGGATGAGGGAGGAGAGAAAAGACAGATTTCTCCTGACATTGTTTGAACACCTGGAACCAGCCATGCCTGAAGTTTTAACCCTGGACTTTTTAGCACATAAGCCAATACATCAGTTACGACTATTTCAAAAGAAAACCCAGCTCAAACTGGCTTAAATGATAATCGGTTTTAATTGGCTCATTTAACTAAAATCTCCAGAGCTAGAGCTTCAGGTGATCAAGGTTCTGGCTCCATTTCTTTGACATATACCCCCTAAGCATGTCAGGATTTTCCTGGGCTGGTGTCTTGATTGGCTCTAAATTGGCTGTAGCAGATCCATGCCTCACACCTGTAGCCAGGATGAGACAGTGTCTCTCTCCCCAAACCAGGAAACTAATACCTGAGCCTTGCTCTGATTGGAAGAACTTGGATCACCTGCCCATCCCTGAGCCAACTGTGGCAAGTTCGATGAGGAATCAGGGTGATTGGCTCAGGCCCATCAGGGCTCCCCCCTGGAGTTGGGGGGACAGTTATGGGAGGGGAACACACACTGGGGAGGTGGACAGCACGACCCCCACTCGGCTGAATTCTCTTTTCTCCCTCAGCCAGTTGACTTGGTACCCAGATTCCTGACAATAACAGTCATCAACCCCATTTCCAAAGAGTTTTCATTTAATTTTTTGACAGCTCCAGGCTTTTTTTTTTTTTTTTGGCTATGCCACACGTGGCATGTGGGATCTTAGTTCCCCGACCAGGAATCGATCCTACGCCCCCTGCATTGCAAGCGCGGAGTTTTAACCACTGGACCACCAGGGAAGTCCCTCCAGGCTTTTGTATTTGCAGTATTTACTGATAATTCTGTTGAGATTTGCATAACACCTTTCTTCCAAACCTCTCATCATGCCTCAAAAACAAGTTTCTATGAACTTCCTCAGATTTCCTCCCAAGGGCATGAAGTGTAACAATAAAAAACAGCATCAGCTTAATACATAGTTTTCAACCTATGACCCAACATTTGTAGTTTTTATTGGCCATTACTCTTCAGGCTTTTTCCCCTATAGTGATGAACACTGCAAGCAAGACAGGCTTTTTTTTTTTTGCCACGCCCCACAGTATGTGGGATCCTAGCTCCCCAACCAGGGATCAAAACTGCACCCCCTGCATTGGAAGCACAGAGTCTTAACCACTGGACGGCCAGGGAAGTCCAAGACAGGCCATTTTTTTTGGGGGTGGGGCGCGTGCTGCGTTGGGTCTTAGTTGCTGCGCGCGGGCTTTCTCTAGTTGCGGCGAGCAGAGGCTACTCTTGGTTGCAGTGCACAGGCTTCTCATTGCGGTGGCTTCTCTTGTTGCAGAGCACGGGGTCTAGGTGCGCGGGCTTCAGTAGTTGTGGCACGCTGGCTCTAGAGAACACGGTAGTTCAGTAGTTGTGGCACACAGTAGTTGTGGCTCAGTAGTTGTGGCGCACAGGCTTAGCTGTTCCGCGGCATGTGGGATCTTCCCGGACCGGGGCTCAAACCCGTGTCCCCTGCATCGGCAGGCGGGTTCTTAACCACTGTGCCACCAGGGAAGTCCCAACAGACCATTTTAAATTGTTTTCTTGAATCTACATGGACTGAAACATCTTACATGCGTTATTTCAGTAAACAGTCACCACTGCCCTGTGAGATAGGTAGGCACTCTTGTTCTCACCATTTTACAGAAGAGCAAAGTGAGGCACAGAGAGGGGAATAATAACTGCTGGCCCAGCTGAGGAGCGGCAGGGCTGAGATTTTCACCCAAGTCCAAGGGAGTCAGGGACTGGCATCTCCTACAGAGCACCTCTTCCTTGGAAATGTGCATGATATCTTTCTGCTAGACACTGGCTGAGTGCCCCGAAAAGGCCATAGCTCTTCTCTGGCCTCAGAAAGGTGCTGTTTTTCCTTCCTCAGAAAATTTCCGGATGAGTTGGATGCCCTCCACCTTCATAAAGCTTTCAACTTGGATCAAGAGTTGAAACATAATCACCCAAAGCTATAACTCAGAGACATCTGCCCAGCCAGCAGCATTTGAGCTGGGACTTTAAGGGTGGCTAATTATTGGTTATGAGGAGAGCAAAGAGAGCAACCCTGGGAGGGGCAAGGCTGAGCAAAGGACCAAGCGGCAGGAATCATGGACCAGTGCGATTTAGCTGGACCGCAGGATGCACAGAAGAAAGCAGCAGCGGGTGAGTCAGGAGAGGATGGCTGGAAGGAGCCTGGTCTCCTGTATTTCTGCTAACTCTGCAGCTGCTGAGAGCAGCCTTCTCCATTAGCAGTCAGGGGCAGGCGTATCCCTGGCTGGCCAATGAGAATTCGCATCTCCATGGCCACAGTCATCGGTTCAGGGCTGGGCATGTGACCCAAGCCCAGCCAATAAGAGCCATCCCCAGGATTTTAGCTAAAACCATCAGAAAAGCGGCCCTCTCTGCTTCTGAGATTGTGGGCACCAGGAACCATAGAAGCTGGAGCTGCAAGGAGCCCTCTCTGTCACCTCACAGACACAATTCTTAATTGTTCAGACCAGTTCGGACCAGCCCAGAAAAAAGAGCTGTTGAGTCAGGCTGGCGTCATCCTAGCTTTCTTAAAGGACATCTCCACTGTTGCCTCAAGCAAAGTTTTCTTTTGACAGAAACCTCAAAGTCTTTCATTCCTTTTTCTTCTTTCACCTATTCTCACCCTCTCTTCCTTCTCTCCTTCCTTCCTTCCTTTCTCTTTCTTTTCACATCTCTTTGTTCCTCTCTCTTTCATTATTATTTTTTTTATTTAATAAACACATTTTAAAATAATCCTTAAAAAATGCATGCACACATTCTACAAATACCCGGCCAGTACTTTTCAAAACTGCCACTGTGTGAAACACAAGAAAGACTAAGAAGACAGACTTGAGGAGACTAAGAACACAGGACAACTCAGTGCAATGTGGTGCCCAGTCATACCTGCTTCACGGTCCTGAGATGATGGAGGAAGCATTCAGTCCAGGGCCACATGCAGAGTGGGTCCACATCCGCTCAGGACTCAGCATTGCTGGAAGAATGCCAAGGGGCTGGCCTTGGCTCAGGAAGGGGCCCTGGGCCAGGGCTGATGGAGTGGCGTGTCCGGATCTACCAGTCTGTCCAGAGACCTGGGAACACGGCTCACCTCTGCTCATTCATGCAACCCTCCTTTTCTGAGCTCCTCCTAGTGAAGCTGGGGCTGGGGCTGAAGCAGGCTTGTGCCAGGGCTGCCAGGCTGTGGAGAGGCTGACACAGACACAGCAGTTAAAAGGCCAGGACAGAGGGGTCCCAAAAAAGAGGGCAGGAGGCCAGTGACTCCAAAGGGTGCAATGCAAATATAGGGGCCACTCGGACCAGAAAAAGGCCAAAAAAAAAAAAATTCTCCCAATCCTTTTCTTCCTTCTGCTTCTTTCTCTTCCTTATTTTCTTCCTCCCCTCCTTTCCTCCCTCCCTCCCTTTCTTCTTTCCTTCCTCCCACCTTTTTCTTTAATTTCTTATAAGAAAAAAAAAAGGCGGGTACATAAAGCAACTTTGTTATCAATTTTTGCAAATGTGCCTAAGAGGTACTGAACGGAAAGATGAGAAAATTGCATCTTCGTTCTCCTCATCTGAGCGCCGGTTGTGAGCTGCCCACACACCCAGACAAGGGCGGGAGGGACAAGTGGCCAGCTGGGACCTGCCAACCAGCCTGGGCCCTCCCAGGCCTCTCCCCATCGCTGGTCTCTCTGCTTCCCTGTGCTCTGCACTGGGTGGACGAGGATACTGAGCTCCAGGGGACGGGAGGGGCTGCCCTCTCCAGGCTCCTCGGTGGGCACGGCTCCCCCGATCCTGCACTGCAGCCCCACCCAACACCCGAGGTTCCCCAGATGGCCTGCATTTGCTGGCCTCTGAGCATCTGTGTGTGCTGTTCCCTCTGCCTGGAGCCCCCTCTCCACCTTTTGGGATCCTTCTAGAAGTCAGCCTGGCTGAGTGCCCATAGGCTTTTAGGATCCAGTGGTCACCCTGCCCTGGGAGCCTTCCTGGATGCCACAGGCATCCTGGCACCTGCCTCCTGGACGGTGACAGTGTAGGTTCTGCACCCTGTGGTCCAGCAGCTTCTTGGAGAGGGGGAGCTGGGACTGGCCTTTCTTACCTGTGTCTCCTCCCCCTGCACAGTTCTGGCATAATTATGCTCAGACGGAGCATAATGTCCGAGTATGTTTGAGAGTAAACGATGGAAGACAGGCCGTCCCTGGGGGAAGGCACTCCGCAAGCCCAGGGGTATCCGACTGTGGTCAGGGGGTGGGGGGCACTTGTAGCCGCACCCGGCACCCCACACAAAGAGCAGTTTTGGGAGCCAGAGTCCAGCCGCCGCTCTGCGCCCCAGACCACGGCAGCACACAGGGACCCTCAGAGCCTCAGCTTCCTCAGCGCAATTCGGGGGCGGGGCTGCCGTGCCTTGCTGGCAGGGCTGCTGGGGAGACCGAATAGCGTCACCCCTCCCAAGCCCTCCAAGGACTTTGCAGCACACTTAGAATCAAATCCACAGCCCCGCCCCACCGCGGCTAGAAGGCCTTGCCCACCCTGCCCCCGCCCCATTCTCCCCTCACTGTTCACTGTTCCCTTTGCCAGGAATGCCCTTCCCCATACACCCGGACGCCCCGCGCTCCATCCCCTCAGTCCGTCTCCCCAGCGGGCTTCCCCGACCGCTAAAATGGGGCCCCCTCCTCACCTCCAACCCCGAAGCCCGCTTACCCTACACGCCTGCCCACGTTCCTGCAGACTTGAGTCACAGCCTGCCCTGTCCACGGGGGGACTCCAGGGCTGTCTGAGCCAGCCTGGCCTGGGTTCCAGTCCCGACACCACCGCTCACCAGCTGGGAGACTCTGGGCGACCTCCAAGCCCACCCTGCGAGTTTCCCATCTGTGAAGTGAGGTGTGAAGCACTGTCTGGCAGGGCGACTGCAAGGATGGAGCAGGTCTGGGAGGCCACCTTCTCTGGGCAGAATCACTGCACACAGTAGGTGTGACACCCACATGGACACCACCACAGCAGGCCCCTCTCCTAAGCACTTCCCTGTTATCTCCTTTAACCTTCACACCGATCCAATTGGAAGTCACCCTCATGATCACATTTCACCAATGAGGAAACTGAGGCACAGGAAGGCAAAGTGACACAGCTAAGAGGCGGCAGCCTGGGGCTTGGAACCCAGAGTCTGTGTCCTTACCCACTCCCTCCACAAATGGGGGCTGTAAATAGCACTTAGAGCCTGTCCTGTGTGCATGGGAACTGTGCTCACGTTCAATCACGTTTGAAGACTCACTGACCAAATGTCTGCATTTGGCACCCCAGAAGCCCAGCTAGAACAAGGATTCAAATGGAAGCTGTTCGTTTGGATGTGACCCAAGGAATCACCTTCAGGGGCGTGGGGAAATGAGACAGGGAAAGGGAGGAGCCCACAGCTGTGGGTGCCTGACACAGCCCTTTGCTGTGTGGTCCTGGACCAGCCACCATCCCTCTCTGAACCCAAGTTTCCTCTTCTATAAAGGAGGCCGCAGCCACCCAGGAGATAAAGAGTGGGAGGTCTCCCGGGACTGAGAGGGGTCCCGGCTCGGCTCCCAGCCCCAGTCCAAGCTCCAGGAAACAGAGGGTGCCCCAGCAAGGGCTGTGTGTGGGCGCAGAAACCACAAGAGGGCAGGCACAGCGCCCAGTGTTACCACAGGGGCTGCAGAGAAACCACATCACAGCCACCACAGCCTCCACCATCCCACGGCGACTTCCGCTGCTGCCTCTCTCAGGGAGCGTCTCCTCCCAGCAGTTAGCTGTCCCCTCCATCAGCACCTGCCCCAGGTGGCCCGGCAGCCTTACCAAGGGAGGCTGGCCGCTGTTCCGGAGGCTGTGCAGCTGCAGGCCCGCTTTAAAAAGTTACGGACAGTCCTGCGGTTGAGCTCACGTCCCTGCGTTCCAGCACTTGAGACCTCGGGCCAGTCAATTCCCTGCCCTGATCCTCAGCGGCCTCCTGACCTAGTCCACTGTCCAGCAGCCGAGCCTCCTGCATCCTCTTGACTTTCAGCCTTTGCACTTGTTGTTTCCTCGTCAGTCGTGCAATGTCCTTGAGGGGCGGGGGGGTAAGCCCCCACTGGCCACCCTCCTCAGACTAGCTCGGCACCTTTCACCTCCCCTCACCTACCCTCCCTCAGTAGCTCTGAGCCCAGGTTGTGAGGTAGTGCTTACCCCTTCGCAGCCTCTGACTCCCCCACTGCAAAGCCCATGAGAGCACAAACTTATCTTGCCTCCTGCCAGACCTCAGGGCCTAGCACAGGGACTGGCATACAGCAAGTGCTCAATAAATGCTCATCAAATAAATGAATTACTGTCTGAAACACCTGTCCTTGGTCAATGGCTTGGTCTCCCAGGATCAGACTTAAATGTCACCTTCTCCAGGCAGCCTTCCCTGATTGCTTCCGTGATTCCTTTTCTAGGTTTTCAGAATCCCCCGAAATTTTTTCCAAATCACAGTTGCCTAGCCTGTCAGGCGTTGCCACCCAGTTACCGGGACCCCAGCCTGCCCCCCATCCCCCCTTCTCCAAGCAAGGAAGAGAGAGCTGGAGGGGGAGGAGGGAGGAGGCGCAGACTGTGTAGGAGGTGGCGCGGGTGGCCAGTCACTGCCCAGAGTGGAGAAGTGAGCAAGGCCCGCGGCCGGAAGGAGGTGGGGGAGGGGCGGGGAGGTCGGTGGTGGCGTCAGCCTCGCGGAGGGCCTTGGGGGGTGTGTGTGTGTGCTGGTATTTCCTGAGGCTGCCCGGAAATGCCTGGGGCCGACCTGGGGCCCCAAGAGGGGGGGCCGGGGAGGTCCACACCCTCCCTCCACGCCAGCCAGGCTTAGGTCACTGCGAGCCTTCCAAGCAGCCGCAGGCATGTTGCGGGCGTGTTGTTCGGTGCCCGTCACAGACAAGAGGAAACTGAAACCCAGAGGCCCAGGCTGCGCCCCCCAGGCACCGCCGCCCCCCCCCCCCCCCCCGCCCCGCGCCCCGTCAGGGCTGCGTCAGCCCCAGCCCCTTCATCCCCCCAGCGGGGAGGGACCAGACGCGGAGGTGGAAGGGCTGGTGGTTGCGTGGCTGAGCCCTGGCCTGCTGGGCCAGCAGAGGCCAGCTCCTCGCGCTGGTACATCTCCGCCCCCACCGGGACCACAGAATGGCAGGCTCCCGGCGCGCCCCATTTCACACGGAGACTGAGGCCCCAAGAGGGGCAGGTGGAGGAGTCAGAGTCCATCCTGGGCCGGACAGCTTCTACCTGAGTTCAAATCCTGTTGCATCTCCTGTAGCCGTACGGCTGGAGAAGCTGCTTTGCTTCTCTGAGCCGCGGTTCCTTCCCCTATGGTGGAGATATAGCCGGGCCTGGCTCCGAGGACTGCAGTGAGAAATAAGTTGATCTGTGTAAATCGCTGTGCAGGGCACATAGTGTGTTTTCAGTAAATGCCAGTTATTACCACAGAAACATGATCAGGCCTCCCCCACCCCCAAACAAAAAGCCTCTCCCCTTGACCTTTACCCTCCACAGACTCCTGTCTAGCCTCTCCTTCTCCCACGTCTTCTTAGTTCTATCAAATACACATCTTCTATAAAGTTAAGCATGTGTTTGACTACAAAAAATACAAAACAGATCAGAGTGGCTCAGACAAATAGGAGTGCATTTTCCCCCATGCCAATGAGCTTGGAGATCAGCTATGGCTGGCATTGCTTTACCAGGCCAGTGATGTCAGGGTTCATAACTCTGCAATTTCTTGGCTTTTCCCTCTTGTTTGCAACATGGCTGCTAGTGCACCTGGTGTTGCATCTGCATTCACATTTAAGACAGGAAGGAAGAGGAACGGTTAAGTTTAGGGTGAATTGAAAGCATTTGTCCCTTTTATCATGAAGAGAAATAATTTTCCAGAACCTACCCCTACCCGCCCCCACCCCGACTCCTTAGATCTAATCAGCCAGAACTGTGTCACGTGACCACTCCTAACTGCAAGGGAGACTGGGAAGGTGAGTCATTTCTCCTCTCCAGGCTCTTAAGTGGAAGGCAGCAAGGGAGGGGGTGTTGGGGATGTCAGATAGGTCAGTCAGCTGATGTGGCTGCCACACGTTCCCTCCATCTCCCTCTAGCTCGGCCACTCCCTAGGCCATGCTCTCCTAGTCGCCCTGACCGTCTTCCTCATCCAGTGGCCACCCCATTTCCATTTCTCTTTGGAAATTGGAAGCTCTGACAACTCTGGGTCTGCCTGCACTTCTGCAGGGCAGCAATCTGCTGATGCTGAGCAGGGCTGCCCCTTTAGGTAGGATACGACTGTTCACCTCAGTCTCCACCACTCCCTAATGTCTCACATGTATTCATATTTCTTGTCTAGCTCTTGTTGGTGTTGGAATTTGCACCCCTGAATTAATGTATTCATTTTCCCCTCCCTGACCTTATTTCAGGGAAATAACACACAAAAACATCCTTTTAGGTATTTCGTAGGTGTGCAGCAAGAAGTTTCCTTTCCACCACAGACCCCAGGCACCCAGTTCCTCTGCTTAGGGATAAATAATCAATACCTTGTTTAAAACTTTAGAGATATTTTATACACATACAGGCAAATCTACCTGTATTTCCCATCCCCCAACCCCTTTTTCACTCAAATGTGAGCATATACTCCACATTGTTCTGTGCTTGGTTTCCCCCCAATTTACAATATCTAACAATATCACTTACAGATCACTTCCTGGGACTTCCCTGGTGGTTCAGTGGTTAAGACCCTGTGCTTCCACTGCAGGGGGCACAGGTTTGATCCCTGGTCGGGGAACTAAGATCCTACATGCCAAGCATCAGGGCCAAAAAAAAAAAAAAAAAAAAGAGAGAGAGATCACTTCCTATCTACACACAGCCACCCTCTTCATTCCTTTTTCTGGCTGCAGAGCAAGTGCCTCTGTTTCTTCCTTCATAGAGGGGGTCTGATAAATAATACCAACCCCAGAGGACCAGTGGGAGAATTCAGAAACATTGGTTTATGATGTCTCTGACTCTGGGAGACCAGGTTTATTGCACACCCTGCTGAATGTGAGGTGAGAGTTTCCAGAACCAGGAGAGTCAGGGGCACCCAACGGGAGCCCATGGAAAACCAGCAGTCAGGTGCTTTATGTGTATTGTTTAATCTAATCCTCACAGCAATCTTCTAAAGGAGGTGCTATGATCATCTCCATTCTACAGAAGGGGAAACTGAGGCACAGAGCAGCTAGGTGACTTGCCTGGAATCACACAGCAGAGAGTGGTACAGTTAGGATTTTAACCCACAGCTGCCCTTCCAGTGCCAGCACCCAGGCAGCTGGGCACCATCCCCTGACCCAGGGCTGACCGCCCACATCCAGATGAGCAGTGCCCAGGCTGAAGGGGGCCCTCCAGGTCACTCTGCCTGGGGGGAGACATCTGGGGCCACATTTGTCTCTGTGCTCAGAGCAGGCGAGGTTCAGGGTCTCTTTATCCGTGGTATGGGGCTGGGTCACTCAAGTGACCTTAGGAACCCAGAGGCTCTGGAGCCAGACTGCTCCATCCCAGCTGCGTGGCTTTGGACAAGTCACTTCCCTCTCAGAGTCTCAGTTTTTTCATCTGTAGAAGGGGACCAAAAATTGCTCTTCAGTCATGGCATTGTTGGGGGATAACTTATCTAATAAATATATTCATCACTTAGGAAAGTTCCTGGAATATAGAAACATCAAAAAAAAAAGCTTATTATTATTATTATCATTGACAACACTGTCCCTGGAAGCTCTTGCAGCAGAAAGTGGGAGGGTCACCCAAGGAGCCAATCCTTCCTGCTGGCCTTGGACCCAGGACCTGGAAGGGGCTTCAGGCCACCCCCCGACACCCCGTTCTAAGGGGATCAGACTCAGGCCTGGGGAGAGGCAGCCTCGGTGAGGCAGGCCCGGTACCGGTACCGGTACTGTAGGTGCCCCCCTGCCGGGCCCCCTGCCACCCCTCCCCCATCTCTCCAGGCTCTCAGGATGAGGTCACCTCAGCTTCTCCCCCAGTGACCACAGACCTTCCAGCCGTGCAGGCAGCCCCTTGACCTCTGACCTGCACGGACTCCAGGCTCTGACCTCAGGCTGTGACTGAGCAACGGTTCTGCCCTCATCACCCCTCCATGCGGAGCAGGGGAGAGGGCGCTGTGTAGGCCCTGGGGACGCTCCCTGGCAGGAGGTGGACCCCATTGTCCAGACCTTCCCCGGGAGGGGGAGCTGGGGCCTGGGGGGTGCCAGCAGGGGGACGCCCCCGTGGGAGCACCCATGTCCCCATGTCCACGAGCACCGGAAAGGCTAAGCGCTGCGCCTACCCCCGTGCCTCCACCCCTTGGGGCCTGAGCACGCATCAGCTCCGGGGGCCACTCCTGCCGTCCGCCCAGATCGCCACGCTCCGCCATTTGCGCGCTTCCCCAGTCTGGGGGGGGCCTCTCGGGCCTTCCCGCCCCTCCACCGGCTCCACCGGCACCCCTGGCCCTGCTCCAGCCCGCCACCCACTCATTTTGCAGGACAGTTAAAAAGTCACCTCCTGGGAAGCCTGCCCTCATCCTGCTTCCCTCCTCAGGCTGGTAAAGGTCTTCCTGTTCCGGGAAGCCCGCTCCGGCCGGATCTCCCCGCCCCACCCGGTGCGGACGCTCGGGCCCTCTCCCGCGGGGTCAGCCCTCCAGCTCCGGGCGCCCTCTGGCGGCGACTCTCAGATCGCAGTGCCCTCCGCCCGCCGGGGACGCAGCCTCGGCACCTCGGGGTGCCGGTGCTGAGCTGGGCACTGGGATTCGGCAGATCCGAGGATGCGCAAAGTCACCGCCTCAGGACGCAGACAGGGCCTAACGACAGTCAAGCCGCATAGGGTGCGCTATAAAGAAAGGAGGGGGACAGAGCGTGGCCGGGGAGGTGCTTCGGGTGGGGCATGCCGGGGGCGGCCTCAGAGGGAGGGGAGGACAGTGGTGTCCCCGCCTCGGGCTGTCGTGGACGGCAGTGTGTAGCACACGCGTCCCTCACTGCCTGCAGTTCTCCGGGCTCCTCGGCTGGTTCCTCCTCCCCTTGCTGGTCTGTTCATGTCAGGGCGCCCCTGGCGCACCCTGGGCCTTTTCTCTGTCTACCCTAACTCCCCGGGGTGACCTCAGTCCAGAGTCTCTAAGCACCAGCTATGCCCTGACATTTCCTAAAATATCATCCTCGGACCTGGCCTCTACCTTGGACTCCAGGCTCATGCATCCAACACCCCCGCATCTGGAAACAAGCTCCCCGTCTTTCCACCCACCAGCTGCTCCATCTCTAAGACCTCTGTCCTGCCCATCGCTCAGGGCAAGAACTCTCTCTCTCTCATTCCCTGCGTTGGGTCCACCAGCGAATCCCATTGGCTACCAGCAGAGGGTACCTGGAACCTGACCCTGGCCCCCTCCCCGCCCCCAATGCCGGTCACCTGGACTACGCAGTGCCCTCCTCACCTGCCTCCTGTCCTCCACCCGTGTCCCCAGTCTGATCCTCAGCCCTAAGTCGGACCTCATCCCTCCGCCTCTCAGGACCCTGTCTGGGCTCCCAGCTCGCTTGGAGTCTTACTGTGGTCTGTGAACCACCCTCAGAGCAGGGCCAGGTTTTGTGGGGCCTGAAGCTTCTGTAATATAGGAGGCCTTCTCTATGAAAAATAATACAACCTTAAAAATACAAAACGAGGGAACCTGGGAGGAAGGGGGAGTCAGAGTGGCAGAGAATGGTCTTAACCAGTTGTGATGAAGATAGCTTGCTTGTCTGGTACAGGCTCTTCGGAAAGCAGAATCTGCATTGTGAGGACTGAGGAGCGTGGTCACCCCGGGGACATGCTGGCAGAAGCAGGAGGCGGGCAGGGAGCTGGGCCTCTGTGGACACTCCTCGAGCCCCTCGTTTCTGACGTGGGCCCTTTCCCGTAGGCATATGCTACTTCCGTAGAAACGTTTCCTAAGAGGATAAAATGAATTAAATACAGGAAATTAATGAAATATTATCAAAGGAAACATATTACATCTCCAACCTGGGTTTCTTTCAAAATGTTTAAATTGCCTTTTTTAATGGAGCTCCAGGAAAGGCACTTGCACATTTTACAAAAGCTGTGACTGCGTGAGCTCATTGCAAGGTCCCTGCCGGGGCCTTGGACACCTGGGCAGCTGAGGGACTGCAGGTTAAGCCTTGTCAGCTTCTCGGTGAATGTGCTCCCATCCCCCTGCCTGTCGCCTCCTGGCTTCATCCCCCACCCCTCACCCAGCAGCCTCCTCGCTGCTCCTCAAACCCCCGGCACACTCCCACCGCAGGGCCTTTGCACCTGCTCTTCTCTTTGCCCGGAATGCTCCTCCCCCAGGTCTTCCTGTGGCTCCCTCACCTCATACTGTTTGTGAGAAACAGTATCCAGCAGCATTTCATAACATTGTCTTGGTTTTATCGTAGTTTCCTTGTTATTATGTGTAAAGCAACACTAATTTTCCACTTAAGAGTATCGATGTGCAAGTTCCCCCTTTCAATACATTTACTGACATTTTAAAAGACGTCTTCAAAAAAAAAGTCATCTGTTCGTGGAACCGTTTTCAGTTTTATTAAGTAGTATTAATTCAGGGAGGTGGGGTGCAAGTCCGAGAGTTGCGCGAACGACTTGAGGGAAAGGCCGCCGGCCCTGGCCTGGCCCCGCCCCGGTGGCTCGGCCCCCGTGGGACCCCAGACCCCGCCTCACTTCTCAGACAGGAAGGCGGCCTGCAGTTCCGAGAGACGCCGCGGGAGGGCAGACGCGGCCGCCGACCGAGGGATGCAGGCAGAGAAGCTGCGGCGCCCGGAGACCGTGGTTCGATCCCCGGATCCTCCGCTACCCAGGCTGCTCTTTAATCCCTCCCCCGGTAAAACGGGTTCCTGTAAAGGTTAAATACCGTGACTATAACATATAGTTTCTGAACCCGTTTTCCCCCCAACTTCATCTCAGATCGGAACTGTGGACCTCCCGCAAGAGCTGGGGGAGGCCATTTAATGAGCTGGAATAATTTAAGGAATTTTTATTTAGCTGGTGTGTGTTACGGAGAGCGTGGGAGCAGAGAAACGACGTGATTAAACAATGCAGAAAAAAGAAAAGAAAGAAAAAAAGAAGAAACTGCACTTAAAGAAAGCTACCTATAATCCTATTTCTCATCAATAAGCATAAGGATATTGGTATAAAGCTTTGTGGTCTTTTAAATTTTTTAAACTGCAAACACACATACACAAATATAAATATATGAATATTTGCCCACAGACTCAGGGGTGCAAGAAATGTCACATTAGTTCATTAAAATTTTTTCTTTACTTTAACTAATGACTTGTTTTTATAAAAGTAATACACAACAGAAAGAAACCCAAGCAATTTAGAAAGTACAAAGAAAATAAGCAGTAGAAAATCATCACAAGTGGGACTGTATATTTCATGAGTATGTTATAGAACTCTCCCTACCCAGCTTCACTCACTTCTACAGGATGAATGAATAGATGGACAGATGTGACTATTAAGACTGGGGTGGTCGTGATCCATGGTGTTTTTTTTTTTTGCGCGGGGGCGCACCACCGTATGTGGAAGTTCCCCCACCAGGGATCCAGCCCGTGCCCCAGGCAGTGGAAGCGCACAGTCGTAACCACTGGACCGCCAGGGAAGTCCTGTGTGTGTAGTTGTAAATTAATTGATAGATTGGGGGTGGCGGTTTTAGGTTTATAGAAAAATTTAACAGAAAATACAGGAATTCTCATATATCCCCTCACACTCCCCTCCCCCATTTTCCTATTAAAATTTTGCATTATAGCGTGGTGCATCTGTTGCAATTGATGAGCTGATATTGATATGTAATTATTAAATAAAGTTCATAGTTTACATTAGGGTTCACTTTTTGTGTTGTACTTTCTGTGGATTTTGACAAATGTCTAATGACATGTATTCACCATTATAATAACATGTGGATTAGCTTCACTGCCCCCAAAACCCCTGTGTTACATATATTCATCCCTCCCTCCTTGAGCCCCTGTCAACAACTGACCTTCTTCTGATACCTTTTCTGTAATGTCATATAATTGGAACCATACAATCATCTATATTTTCTTCTATGATATCAGCCTATGCTGCTCTTAAAATAAAAGCCTTAAAATTAATTTTATTGCAATTTAGAATATGAAGAAGAACAGTGAAACTGAATAAATTCTGGATTTGCGATCAATTTTTTTAACCATAAGAAATGTGAGTTCCAAAATGAAAATAAAATGAGAAGGGGGAGGGAGGGGAGGAGAGGAGAAAGGAAAGAGAAAAAAAGTGAGTTCCTTTAAAAGAATCCCTGTATGGTTAAGATAGAGTTTATGAAAGTCATTAACGCATTGCAGTGCTTTTTTTTTAACCATATATTTAAATTTTAAATATGAGTGTCTCTCTGCAACAAAAGATAAGGTGACTGGATTTTTTTTTTTTACACTGAACCCTGGCAACTTCTGTTGCTTTCACTCTGTTAACATTTATAACATATTCACATTCTGTTCTGCAGCCCTGAATCTCCCCATTTTGTTCTCGTTCTGTGTTACAAGAGATTCAGTACTCACCTTCAGTCCTTTTCTCATGGCTTTTCTGTTTCTGAGTTCTTTATTTCAATTCCTCATAGGTTGGTCAGATTTCATTACTGAGTAGTTTTTTCAAGAAGGTCCACGTGGTGCAGGATCTGCTGAGAGTAGCAGTCAGGGTCCAATCAGGAGACTGGACACCACAGTTTAAACAGAAGTCTGGAGAATGAATTATTAACCATGATCAAAGAGTCACATAAGGGGAGCCCGTATGATACCCTAGTGCTGAGGGAGGGTACCCCAGGAAGGACAGACTTGGAAGGGGTTCAGACCTCCTGGGGAAAGTGTGGTCTGACCACTGGATAACAGAGAATTTCTGGTTTAGCCAGGCTGAGCTGCTGGGCTGACAAGAGGGTTCTCTCTTTAATTAAAAAACTTCTTTTTTTTTTTATTCTTGTGATGAAGACTTTTAAGATCTATCCTCTTAGCAACTTTCAAACACCCTGGGTCATAAATCGCTCTACCAACGAACCCCGTCAAATTCTGGCTTTTTTGAAGGAATAGTGGGTGATCCATTATTTGTTCTGACTCCAGACAGGCTCCTGCTACTGGGATCATTCCCCAATTGCCTCCTGAAAACTAGCCTGCCTACAGTTTCACCTGTGCCTTGACTCTTCCCCTCCATGCGTTACCTCCCCGCAGAACCGACACTGTCCTTGAGAGACCTTTAGGCTTGAATTTCTTTGCTCTCTATTGCAAATGAGGTCAGTCCCTTCAGGAAGAGAGTAAGAGCTATCGTTTTATGGCCGGTTTCTATCCCCAGGCAGAACCCAGGGCACAATGGCAGGCTGCTCTCTGAGTAACACCCCTGCTTCAGGACCTGAGGTCAGAGGGGAGGGGGGGGGCAGCAGCCCGAGGAGCCATGAGGGACCACCGGGGTGGTCAGGGTGCCAGGAGGCCCAGCGCACTGCACTCAGGGTGGAGCCCTGTTCCACGAGAGGGGCGCCTGCCCCCCCACCCAGTCTTAGCCTCGGCCAAGAGTAGCATGAGAAATGCTGACACCCTGCTCCTTCCAGGAAGAAAGGCCTACTGGGAGCTGGGGGAGGGGCCCTGTGTTCTGGGTCTGGGGGAGGGGCCCTTTGTTGTGGGTCTGGGGCGAAGAGCTCTAAGTTCTGGGCAGGACAGTCTGGAGCGGAGAGTTAACTCACAGAGCTGAGAAGAGACTGAAGGGAGGCAGTGGTTTTGGTTCAAATATCACAGACTCTCACCTTTCTTATCAAATTTTCGTTACCTGTTCTTGAACAGATGTTTCTTCATTTCTGTTTACCCTGTGGGCCATTTCCAGAAACTTTGAATATGTTTTTCGTTGTTTTCCTACTTTTCACCAGTTTCATGGGGAGCAAGTCGGTGGACCTCCGGAGCTTGTGCTGTCAGCGTTGGTCTCTGCAGGCAGAGGTCCTGGCACGGGTGCACGCACAAGTCCAAGCTGGAGCTGGGTGCGGGAAAAGGCTTAGCAGCAGTTCTCCAGTGAACGGGTTTTCTCTCCGTTCTCCTGGTAACCACCCCTCCCCCCAACAGGATGGAGCCCAGGGAGGTGCCTCGGGTGTTTCAGTCAGTGTCTGATAACAAAAGCTCCCACCGAGCCTCCCTAGAGCACCCGAGGGTCTGGTCCCATCTCATAACTACTGAGCCCCAACTTCACTGCACTGCGGTCCCCCGAGCCGTCCCCCCAGCTCTGGGCCTGCGATGGGAGGGGGCGGTCAATTCCTGCTCTCTGTGCTCATGGCCTGGTCTCAAGCTTCCATTTCTGACTCACCCCGGACCAGCGCGAAGGAGGGGGGAGTGTTTGCTGCGGCTGCTGGGATGGGTCACCACGAGCTTCAGTGGCGTCCCAACATGAGATCATTCTCTATGTTTCTGGAGGCCAGAAGCCCCGGCCCCGCACCCCTGGGCCCAGGAGAAGGCGTGGGCAGGGCTGGCTCCTCCTGGAGTCCCCCCGGGCAGAGACCCTTCCCTGCCTTTTCAGCCTCCTGAGCTGCACTCCTCGCAGCCCTCGGCCCGTCGGGCGTCTCCCAGCCAGCAGCCAGGCATCCTGCTTCGGCCACGGAACCTGCTGCTTCTGCCTGCCTCTCACGGGACACTGGAGATCCCATTTCGGGCCCACCTGGGTATCCCGGGCCCACCTCCCCATCTCGAGATCCTCAGTGTAATCGCGTCTGCGAAGCGCCTTTGTCATCTGCGGGAACCTCGCAGGCCCAGGGGGCTGGCCCTGCAGGCCTTTGGGCCTAAGGACTGAGATAGGCTTATGTGGCCGGTTCCACCATGGCCTAGCATGGCCAGTGGCTGACAATGACTTCTCCTCCTGGGGGCGGCTTTTGACGGGCCTTCCATGGAGAGCCAGCTGCAGCCCGTGATGGGGCTCGATGCCCTGCCAGCTCTGCCCACGCCCCCTCATTCCAGGCCCCAGCATCCACCCTCAGTCGGGTCCCAGCAGGGGTCCTCCCAGTCAAGCCCCACTTGCAGGGTCCTGGGTGGTGTTGGGGGTTGGGCGCACGTGCCCTCCTAGCAAGATGTGCTGCTTCCCGCCCACCCTGGCCCCGCGGCTCTCCTGACGCCCTGCAGCGGCTCTGGGCCACGTTGCACAGGGCTTCCGGCGCTGCCGCCTACTAGCCGGAGCCCCTAGGGAGCCCTACTCACCTTCTTGTACCTGACTCGGTACAGAATAAGTACTTTGGAAAACAGAAAATAAGCCAGTCCCCAGGCCCTCAGGCCCCAGAGGACACACACTCAGCTTCAGAAGGGGAGCCCTCCCCGCTCTTGCCTCCAGGCACCTCAGATTTGGGGCGGGGTGGATCCCCCCCACTCTCACTGCACCATTCTGAGGCTTTGAAACCTCAGCTGAAACGGAGCCGGAAAGAAGCACCTGCTAACATCCTGTCATCCTGGGGTCTGGGCTGACGGAGCAGGGGGTGCTGGGGGAGAGGCGAGGACGGGCCCTGGGCCGAGCCTGGGCTGCTACCGCCCCCGCCCCCGGCCTTTCGGGGGGCTCCAGGAAGGTGACGGCTTCTGCTGTCTTCCTCTTATTTTCCCTCAACTTTCTTTTTGTTTGTTTTAACTAAACCTTTAATTTTGAGATCTCTGTAGGGTCACATCTATCTTACCAACTTTGTACATGGAAAACTTTCAAACCCTAAGAAAAGCTGTGAGAACGGCATGACATCCACATACCCCTCACCTGCACTCACCGATTCATATCTGATGGAGTTCATGGTGTTTAATCTACTGATCTAATCTACTATTATCCATAGCTATATAGATACACATAGACACGGAAATATGGACTCACTCTGTCCGCTAGGAGATAGGAGATATATTTATTAGTATTATTTTTTAATTGGAGTATAGTTGCTTTACAATATTGTGTTACTTTCTACTGTACAGCAAAGTGAGTCAGCTACACGTATACATATAGCCCCTCTTTTTTGGATTTCCTTCTCATTTAGAGCATTGAGTAGTGTTTCCTGTGCTATACAGTAGGTTCTCATTAGTTATCTATTTTATACATAACATCAATAGTATATATACATCCATCCCAACTCCCAGTTCATCACACCCACCCCTTTCCTCCTTGGTATCCATACGTTTGTTCTCTACGTCTGTGTCTCTATTTCTGCTTTGTAGATAAGATCATCTGTACCAACTTTTTCAGATTCCACATATATGCGTAAATATATGATATTTGTTTTCCTCTTTCTGACTGACTTCACTCTGTATGACAGCCTCTAGGTCCATCCATGTCTCTACAAATGACCCAATTTCGTTCCTGTTTATGGCCAAGTATACAGGAAATATATTTCTAAAAATATAAATACATATATATATAATGAGTTTATACATATATAATGAACTTGTGTGTATATATATAATAAATTTGGGTGTATATATATATAATGAATTTGTGATATATATATAAAATGAATTTGTGTATATATATATAATGAATATGTGTGTATATATATATATATATATATATATATATATATTATTTTATTTTATTTATTTTTTTCCTGCGTCTGTCTGCGGAGAGGGCCTGGAAGCAATGACACCTCCGTACTGATGAGCACACCCAACACCAGCTGAATCCTGGGTTCTAAACACCGTCCTCCACTAAAAATACCATCTTCCACCCCTCAGAGATGCCTGGTTCCAGGGCTGGGACAGAAGTCCTGGAAGAGCAGGAACCTACCGTCAGAGAGATGGGAAGAGCTCAGAGAATGGTGGGGATGTGTCAGAAGGACAAGGGGACATCTCGAAGGGGGGTCCCACTGGCCAAATCTGGGACAATGTAAGCATCAAGATTAAATAATAATAGTAATAGAGCATAATCCATTGACTAAAATCTGAAAGCATGATGTAACCCTATTGATATAAATGAAGAAGAAAAACTCTTTTTTTTTTTTTACAGAAAAAACCGAATCTGACTTCACGCTGATTCATCCAATTCCCGTCCAACAACACAGGGCTCTTCCTCGCCTTCCTGTTCCAGGTCCAGGTCTCCCTCCTTCCCTGGAGAGAACCCTGGTTCCAAACAGCTTTGCTGTATTTAGTCGTTTATGGTGTTTCCCACGATACTCACACACCTGTCCCAGAATTGCCACACTGATTCCACTGCCCATAGCAAACCTTAGCAAAGGTCAAGATTATTTTCAGTCCTTGTTGACCTTAGGATTGCCATCCCGCTGAAGGTGCCCGGTGTTTAAATCAGAAGAGACATCTTCTGAACTGGGCTTTGATGGATGAATAGGAGTCTCCTGGGAAGTGAAAGGGGAAGAGAGCACCAGGCAGAGGGCCTCACATGTGGAAAGGCTGGAGGACGAAATGGACATGTGGGGTGTCCCTCGGCCGTGGCTGGAGCCCGTGTTTGTTCAGACAGTAGGGGAGTAACAAAGGATGAGTCTGGAGAACTGGGGGTGGGGGTAGCGGCTTGGAAGGGCCCTGGTTGTCAGGCAAGGAGCGTGGGGTCGATGCAGCAGGCAGTGGGAAGTCACAGGAGGCATCAGAGCTTAGAAATGGTGGAGGGGGGCTTCCCTGGTGGCGCAGTGATTGAGAGTCCGCCTGCCGATGCAGGGGACGCAGGTTCGTGCCCCGGTCTGGGAAGATCCCACATGCCGCGAAGCGGCTGGGCCCGTGGGCCCGTGGGCCCGTGGGGCCATGGCCGCTGAGCCTGCGCGTCCAGAGCCTGTGCTCCGCAACGCGAGAGGCCACAATAGCGGGAGGCCACAACTGGGAGAGGCCCGCGTACCGCAAAAAAAAAAAAAAAAAAAAGAAATGGTGGAGGGGACATCGGCAAATGAGGGGGCGTGGCTGGGACCGCAAGACACAGTGTCTGAGCTGGGGATGGCTTTGCAGCGTTTCTGCTCTGGGTCCTCAGTTTTTAATCATCTGTAATGTGGGTGCAGGAGGAGGACCCACTCCCAGGGCTGCCCGGGGACTCCCTGGGGTCTGAGGTGGGCCTGCGGCTCACACGCCCTGTTCCGGGACATCTCTGCTTCCTGTTTCTCCTGTCAGGGGAAGTCTCGGTCTCAGCTTCAAAAGCACAAACACGCTCTCAAAACAAAGGAAGACGGTCCTCGACTGCAGAGGAAGCAGGAAGCTACTGGCCCTGCTCAGAGCCCGGCTGCCGGGGCTCGGGGACGGCGGCATGGAGTCCGTGGCTCTGTACAGCTTCCAGGCCACAGAGAGCGATGAGCTGGCCTTCAACAAGGGGGACACACTCAAGGTAGGGTGGCCAGAGCCGGCTCAGCTGGCCTCGCATGGGATGGGGGGGGGTGCTTAAAACCAGGGCCCGGACAGCCCCCCAAACAGAGTCCAGTCTCTGGAGGAAGACGGGCCCGGCTTCTCCAGTTATCAAGTCTGTGACTCCGGACAATCCACCTCCACCCTCTGAGCCTCAGTTTCCCCATCTGAGAAACGGGGAGATAGTTAGTGATCCCTCCTTTGGGGGCCGTGGTGAGGGTTCAAGGAGACATCAGCCTAGAGCCTGGCAGGGGTTGAGTCAACACCGTTTCCTAGGAAAGAATTTGAAAAAACAGCTGGGGACAGAGAGAGAGAGGAAGAGGCAGAGACGGATGCAGAGGGACAGAGAGAGGGTCTTGGGAATGAAGTACACACACTAACCTATTGGGGCTAAAACAACTATGATTAGGGGTCCAGACGAGCTTCCCTGCAGGTGAGAAAGGGGAAGATAAGCCTCAACACCGCTCAGGTCCCTTGCGTGGCCTCTGGAGGAACACACGCCTTCCAGGGCGACCCAGGCAGATGGGCTCCCGGGCTCTGTCTCTCAGGAAATGTCCCTGCTTTCAAGGCTGCATCTGGAAGCAGAGCTCAGGGCCCTGACTTGGGAGGGGCCGTGCCACAGGTCGGGCGCCGGAGCTGCCACCAAGTCACGCTCAGGAAGCCCCTGCCCTGCCCTGGGCCTCGGTCTCTGCACCGGCACGGTGGGCGTGAGGCTTCCAGTCCGAGCCGGGGCCCAGGAAGGGACAGAGCCCCGGGCCCGAGCTCAGCGGTGCGCATCTAAGCTGCTGAGGCCCCATTGCACAGGTGGTTAAATGAGGCACAGGCAGGCGCCACAGCTCGCCTGGTGTGGGGTCAGAGGTGAACCCCTGTCCTTTGACCCTGGCACCTGCATCGGAACCCCGTGACACTGAACAGCTGGGCTAGGTCAGGAGGTGGGCGATTCCTAGAAGAACCACATCTTTTTGAGGATGTCCCCCTTTCTCTGTGCTGGGATGCCAGCCCTGGGCCCCCCCGAGTGGCTGGTGGGGGGACCTGTGGACGTGTGGCCAGCGGGGGATGGGGCAGGCTTGACACCAGCACCACCGGCTAGGGCACGAGACTCGAGATCCAGGTCTGTTTCCGAGGCCTCGTTTGCCGAACCGAGAGCAGCTTGGAGTCTCTAGTTCCAGAGTTTGGGGCTTGAGAGGCCGTGGAACGGTGGGGAGCTTGGAATGGGATGACCGGTGGGTTCTACCTGAGGTTCAGAGGGATGAACCAGGGTGGGGGAGTAGATCCGTGGGGTCCTCCAAGGCAAGTGTTGTAAAGACAGTGACACCCCCGCTTCCCTCCTCGATGCCTGTGCTCACCCCTGCCCACCCAAGATGGGCCACGTTTCCCACTGAGCTTTGATAGAGCGTTGGCTGACTCCTGCTGTGTTTGCTTCTAACCGAGACTCCTGAGGGCAGGGACATAAAACAGTGCCTGGCACAGGGCAGGCCCTCAGCAAGACACGGGGGTGTCGAAGGAATGAAGGAAGGAAGGAAGGAGATGTTAGCCGAGACCCTGGCTAAGACCCCAATGGGATCTGCTCCTAGTGTCCGTGGAGACCCAGGAGGGGACTTTCAAGGAATGACAGGCCGCCAGAGGGGCTGCTTTTTCCTTCCTTCATTCAACAAACCCTTGTCAAGGCCTCAAGCACCTGCTCAGCAACAGGCATTGTCCTAAGTGCTGAGGACACAGCAGTGGACGAAGCCCAGTCCCTGCCCTCCCGGAGCGGACCTTCCAGAGGGTGCGTGCTGTCAGGAGGTGACAAATGGGTGGAAGAAATCACCTGGGGAGATGGAATGGAGAGGGTGGGTGGGAGGGAGGGGCAGAGGGACAGCTTTAGATGGCGGGGGCAGGGGTGGTGGTCAGGGCAGTCTCTCAAAAGAGATGACACCTGAGCTCAGAGTGGAAGGACCCAGCCATGCAAAGAGCTGGGGGAGGAGAGTGGATGGAGAGAATGCAGCAGGTGGGGCTGTGGGGCGTGGGTGAGTTTGCAGTGTGGACTCACCCTAGCTACCTGTCCAGGGGTGGCACAAAATATCACACACCCTCTAAGAATGCTCTTTGGGGAGGGGGGCGTTTAACGACGTAAAAATGCTCGTGAAGCAACGTTAAGTGGCAAAAAAGCAGAATGCAAAGGAACGTGCACAGAGATAATCAATAATAATCGATAGATAGTAGTTTTAGGGATGGGAAACTGACATTCATGCGTTGGCTTTGTGCCTAGAAAAAAACACCAGAAAGAATGTCTTGAGGAGCTGGCGGTCACTCCTGGGAGGCATGTGTGAGCAGATCACGCTTCCTTGTTCACACGTCTGCCTCCCCTCACAGGACAGAGATGAGCAAGTGATCCTTCCAGGGCCAGACGTGGAGTTAGGGTCCTTCCTCTCACAGCTGTACAGGTGCCGGGTCAAAGCGTGTCTTGATTTAAGATTTTTCTTTTAATTTAAAAAAATATTAAAAATGTTTGGCCATGCTGCACGGTATGCAGGATCTCAGTTCCCCAGCCAGGTATTGAACCCATGCCCTCTGCAGTGGAAGCTTGGAGTCCTAACCACTGGACCCCGCAGGAAGTCCCTGATTTAAGAGTTTCATGGAGTTTTTTGCACTAAATTTTAAATAGACTATTTTTAAAAGTTAATTAATTAATTTTTGGTTCCGCTGGGTCTTCGTTGCTGCACGCAGGCTTTCTCTAGTTGCGGCGAGCGGGGGCTACTCTTCATTGCAGTGTGCGGGCTTCTCATTGCGGTGGCTTCTCCTGTTGCGGAGGACGGGCTGTAGATGCGCGGGCTTCAGTAGTTGTGGCACGTGGGCTCAGTAGTTGTGGCTCGCGGGCTCTACAGCGCAGGCTCAGTAGTTGTGGTGCACGGGCTTAGTTGTTCCACGGCATGTGGGATCTTCCCGGACCAGGGCTCAAACCCGTGTCCCCTGCATTGGTAGGCGGATTCTTAACCACTGTGCCACCAGGGAAGTCCCTAAATAGACTCTTTTTAAAACAGTTTGAAATGTACAGAAAAATCGAGAAGATGGTACAGAGGAATTCCAATCTGACACCCTGCCGCCCCTTCCCACCGCCCACACACACTCACTCGCACACCCTTGGTAACATTTTATATTATTAACCTGGTACATTTGTTACATTAATGGAGCAATATGGATACATTATTATTAACTAACGACCATATTCAGAAATTTTGATTTTTTAAGATATTCCTTTAAAATATTCTTTATCTTGATTCCTGACTTTTTTGGAGCTCTCTTAAAGTTTGTACCCAAAGTGCCTCACCCATCCCACGCTAGTCCAGGGTCTCATTTCTGTAACCATAAAAACGTGGCTGCGATGTCACCCTGTGTCCCCTTGCCCTCCCCCGGGCCGGGGACAGCGGGTGGGGCTGGTGGCTGAGCTCCACGACCTGTCCCTTCGTGAGCATGTTTCCTGCGTGCTGGCTGTGGGCCAGGCCTGTCCCAGCCCAGCAGTGACCGGCGGACACGCAGATCCCAGCCTCTGGGAGCCGGCAACGATGCTACTCTTCCAGTCTGAGCTCTGCTCTTAGACGAAAGCCCGGTGGCACGTGGACCCACTCTGGACAAGGGGCCCCAAATGTCACTTCCCTGGAACAAAGCCCCCCTCGCCGACAGGCAGGCGTTTCTGGGTGCACAGGACCCCGCTGCTCCCCACTGGAGGAGAGATGTGGGTGGTGGCTTCACCTCCACCTCTTCACGCACAGCCTGGCCCCCAGGACCCAGACTCGGGGAGCCCACGGCCTCTTGGCATTTCCCCGGTGGTGGCCGGTGCACCTCAGGCCCAACCCAGCCACCCTGAGCTTCCCCACCTCCTCTCGCACCTGTTGCACAGCAGCTGACGGTCACGACCGCCTGCCCGCACTCAGGCCCAGAGCCTGGGGTTGTCTCAGCTGCTTCCTCTCTGTCTTGTGTATCTCGCCTGTCAGCCGCTCTGCCAAAACCTACCCCGGATCTGACCACGTCTCAGCAGCCCCAGTCCAGGCCCCGTTCACCGCTCACCTGGGCCTGCTCTTCACAGACCCCTTGTTCCCCCCTGTCCCGGAGCACAAGACCTTCAAGCTCTCACCCTCCCCATTCAACTCACAGCACTGCCCTCCCACCCGCAGACACGGGCCTCCTTTCCGTTCCAGGACAGAGCTTGCTCCCACCTTAGGGCCTTGGCACTGGCTGTTCCCCCTGCCTTGGACACGGTTTCCCACATCTTCTCATGTCTCATTCCTTCCTGTAATTTGGGCCTCAGCTCATGTGCCACCTCCTCAGAGAGGCCTTTCTTGCCCACCCCCACCTGTCCCCTGTTGACAGTCCCCCTGCCCCCAACCAGGCATCTTCCTTCTATGTCATCCTGACGTATATTTTCAGACCACAGAGCAGAACATTAAATTACCTTGTTTACTTGTGTCCTTCCTGTTTCTTGTCTGCCTCTGCCCACTAAAATGTGACCTCCTGCTTCCTGCTGTATCACTGGGCTGGGCACAGCGCCTGGCACGCAGGAGGTGCTCCGTGGCCGCACTGGCCAGGGGACGGTGGCACAAGACAGCACCCTGGAGAAGGGCACTGCAGGGGCAAAGCAGGGGCAGGCCGAGGTGTGAGCTTCACTAGGGAAGGTCGGGAATTCCCATGTCTCAGAGGGTCTGGGGGCTTTGAACAATGTCAACAACAAGAATTCAGCTAATACAACCAATCAGAACATTTCTGGGTCTTTCCCTGGAGTGGAGGTGACAGGAACACAAAACCAAAACAAAACTGGGATAGATTAGATACGTCACATCCACATGTCCACACAGGATTTTGCAGGTCACAAAACACTGCCATGTGCCATGTAGGCCGTAGATGTGCCCATTTTACAGATGTGGAAACTGATGCCAGGGCTGTGGAGAGAGTCAGCGGCAGGCAGAGTGGTCTAGAGCCCGAGGCCCCCAAGAATCTTCACTGAGTCTGTGACCCGCAGGCCCTAATTTTCTCATTAAGTTGGGGGAGTTTTTTGTTTTGTTTAGTTTTCAGCAAAAGTTATCCTGAGTCAGCCACCTGCTTCCGGCTTTCCCTGGGGACGCGGGTCTGGCCCAGACTGCGGGGGGGGGGGGGGGGGGGGGGGGGGGGGGGGGGGGGGGGGGGGGGGCAGGAAGGAGGGGCTCAAGGGACCTGGCAGACAGACAAGGGAGGGGCCAGGCCTGGGCCCAGGGGGCAAATCTCAGCTCCTCTGGGTAAAACCAAACCACCTGAGTTGCTGTCCCAGCCTTTGCTCCCAGGGTGCTCCCTGCTTGGGCTGCGGATCTGCGTCTGACTTTTTGTCTCAACCAATATCCCCACTGGGGTTGACCTGACGTGGGGACCTGTTCTGGGACTTAGGGGAGAGATGACCCCCGGGTTGGGGTCCAGAGACAATGTGGGAGGAGGCACAGGGTAAAGACCGGGGCGGGGGGGGCCCGGTCCTAAGACCCCTGCCGTGTGGCCCTGCTCCCCTCCCGTCTGGGCCTGTGTCCTCCTCTGTGAAGTAGGCGGCCTCGGGGGCTGGTGTGAGAAGGGGTGACACATGGCGAGCCTGCCCAGGGAGTGGGGAGGGAGCCCAAGCGTCCCACTCGCCCGCCCGTAGCGGCCCCCCCACCCCGCTCAGGTTTCGGTTCCCCTCGGCCCACCTGCGAGGCGAGGGGGTGTCTGCGACCCGAGCAGCCAGGCCTCGGCCCCGCCGCAGCGCAGAGGCCTCTCGTTCGCTCCCCGGTGTCTGAAGCCCCCGTCTGACCATCAGCCCTGAGCTCAGACGTGAAGCTTGTAGATGCAAGTGACCCCCGTGACCACCGCTCGGCGGGGCCTCCGCAGACCTACCCCCGACCCCCGGCTCTGTGCCTCGTATCAACTGCTGTGGGCCCCCCATGCTCAGGGCCACAGCTCAGGGACTGAGGGGCCCCGGATCTGTCCCCCAGCACCCGGGGGTCTGGGTGGCACGACCTGAGAGTCACGCTCCAGCTCCCCCCGTAAGCTCAAGCCACCGACCAAATTCTCCTCTGTGACCCCCGGACCGTGGAGTCACCCTGCGACCTCGCTCTCCTCCGGGAGGTGGGCCCCAGGGCTGGTGTGGGCCTTCAGCAGGGGACAGCTGTCCCTCCTAGGTGACCAGGTGACCGTGTCTCTCCCGCCCGCAGATTTTGAACATGGAAGACGACCAGAACTGGTACAAGGCCGAGCTCCGGGGTGCAGAGGGGTTCGTCCCCAAGAACTACATCCACGTCAAGCCCCACCCGTGAGTGGCAGGCCCCACCCCCGTATGTCCGCAGGGACCCCCTCACCCCCGGCCCTGAAGCCAAACGTCCACACCCAGCCTGGCCCAGGCTGAGCTGAGCTGCCTGCAAGTCCGCAGCCCGGCCTCCCGCCATCTGTCCGGGGACCCCCGTCTCTTCCCCAAGCAGAGGTGGAGGACAGAGATGTTAGGACTTGTCCCAAGTGGTGGCAGTCGGGGCCAGCCCAGGCCACGACACTAGGACCTGGGATACCGGAGCGCATCCCGGTAGGGGCCCTGGATAGGACAGGGCGCTGGGTGCTCAGCCAGCGGGGCCCCTGGCTGCTGTGTGGCCTCAGGCAGACCCCTGCTCTCTCTGTTCCTCAGTTTCCCTACCTGCAACACAAGGAGGGCCAAGGCTCCTCTAAGAGGCCGACTCAGCCCTGTGCCGGGGTGGGGAGGGAGGGGCCGTGGAGGGGCAGGAAGGCGGCAGACCTGTGGGCAGGGGAGCTGACATGGGCCGAGCAGAGTCTGGGACACGGCGGAGAGGGAGTCACGAGGAGCCCAGGTATCCTTGGGCTTAGGACCGGCTGTCCCAGGGAAGCCCCTGTCAGGCTTCCAGTGCTGAAAGCCCTGTTCTCAGCCCCAGAACAGGCCTAAGTGGCCAAGAATCTGGGAGAAACCAAATGGATGTTCACAGTGGTGGCTGAAGTAGCCCCAAGTCACAGTCGCTCGCTCAGTCATTCACCCAACACCGGCCACTGCCCGAGGGGACTCACCTGGGCGACGCTGGGGACACGCGATGAGATGCTGGGGTCAGAGCAGTTGCGTCCTGTGGGAGAGACAGGACATAAAGAAACTATGACAAGGGAAGGCGGTCAGCATCGAGATAATTAACCAGGGAGGGCTTCTCAGAAGAGGTGGCAACAAGTGAGGTTTTGAAGCATGTGTGTAGGAGTTAGCTAATGAGAAAAAGAGAAGGGCATTCCTGGGAGCGGGAACAACGAGAACCCCTGGCAGTGGGACCAGCAGGAGGGCCTCAAACGCCCGGCGGAGGGTGGTGGGAGCCATGGAGGCATTTGAGCCGGGTGGGGAGTAGAACTCCTGCAGAGGTGAAGGCAGGTCAGGGCCCGTGTGTGGCTGTGGGGTGGACGGGAGGGAGGTGCAGGGCCAGGATGGGGCCTGGAGGTCATTTCCTCTTTACCTGTCTTCGAGTTATTTCCAAAGCTGCCACCACCTCGGACTTCCTGTGTTGGGCAAGGGCCCGACCCACCCAGGTCCCCTGCCTGGGCTCCAGGCCCGCAGGGTCCCTCTGGGCTGTGTGACCTCGGGCAGGGGCCTGTCCTCCAGCCTTAAAGACTTTCTCTCATAAAGGGAGAGAGACAGCGAGAACCCGGCCAGGGCCAGGCCAGCGGAGGACACGGGGGGAGCGGGAGCCTCCAGGTGGAGGCTGTGGCCCGGTGAAGGCCAGGAGGTTGGGAGGTAGGAGGCCGCTGAGAAGCCTAAGCAGAGGCTTCTGTTTGCTCAGGAGGAAAGAAGAGCTGATAGATTTTGGGGCCATGCCTGTCGGGGCAACGCTGGTGGTTCAGGCAAGCCTCCGCCAGGGCAGCTGGGAACCACGGAGGGTTCCAGTGTCCGATGGCCCGGGGCTCCCTGGGGCTGGCTCTGGCCACGTGAGTCTGGGACAGAGTGGGGATGGGGGTCAGGCCGCATGCTCACCTGCCTGAGGCCGTGCCCAGATTTGATCTGGTGAGGAAGGGTCTTCCCTTGGTTAGCATCCTTGGCTAACCTCAGCCCCTGCCCTGGCCCCGAAATAGCAGTGGGGAAAGTCCAGCTCTGTGCCTGACTCAGCCCGTTGGGCTCCAGGGTGTGGGGCGGGGGCAGGGCAGGGGTCCCAGGGGGCCTCGTGTCTACACCAGGCCTCTCCTTCCCTGAGCTCCACCATCACCTCCGCCTGCCCAGGGAGCCCACGGAGGGGGGCCGTGAGCCTCACGGGCAGGGGTCACCGAGGCACCTGACGCAGCCGCGTGGCCGGTGGGCGTTGAGGAGGGCTTCCTGGAGGACGGCTTCCTGGAGGCCGGCTTCCTGGAGGCCGGCTTCCTGGAGGAGGGCGTGGTCTGCTGGGCCTGGAAAGTAGAGTAGAAGTTTGCTGGGAGGGCCGCAGACAGGCTAATGGGTGACACGTGGGCGGAGTTCACAGCAGCAGCGGTGAACACCTGCAGGCGGCAGCGCCCTCCTCCTCCCAAGGGCCCTGCGAGCTGGGTGCTCTCGTCAAGGTCTAGTGGGCAAGGAGGTGGCGGCACAGAGAGGTTGAGTGGCTTGTCCGGGGTCACACAGCTGGCAAGAGGCAGAGTGAGATCTGCCGCCAGTGCTGTGGGCCCCGGCTGTGCTCACTGGGAGGGGATGGGGGAACTGTAAGAGCAGCTGGGGGAGGGGGTGGGCTGGGGGAGAGTCGGAGGCCAGAGAATTGCGGAGCAACTTTTGGGGATCCCTGCCCTTCCCTGGGCCTCAATTTCCACATCATTAAAGTGGGGACCAAGCGAGGTGTGCACGCGCGGAGCCAGCTGTGCTCTGGGGCGTCGGGAGTGCTGCTTTTCCGGCACCCTGTCCCCGGGCCACCGAGGACCTGGTCGGGGCAGGGCGGGCCTCCTCGAGGCTGCGGTTGCAAAATCCTTTGAGGGTGACAGCCGCCCACACGCTGATGCCTCCTGTGGAGTTCTGTGGGTTCTTTGGAAACTCCCACGCAGGGCCCTGTTGGACCCCTGCTCCTGTGGCAGCCCTGCACCTGGGGCCTGCTGGGGGCTCCCCGGAGGAACGCCCTTCCGGGGCCCCCTGAGCTCAGCCTCCGGCTTGGAGGCCTCATCCGGGACTCCCAGACTCCAGAGACCCAGGCTGAGCTCTTGGAGGTTCCCTGGAGCCCCGCCTTCGGCCCCCACCTCCACTGCCTCCCCTCCACCCGCCCAGAGATGGGCCCAGCGTCCCCCCCATTTTGGGGGCCAGCGATGGGCTAGAACCTCACTTCTGGGTGGGGGGGGCTCTGAGACACCATGTAAGGACCAGGACTTTATTTCGGACTGGAAAGCGGGCAGAGAGGGAGCCGGTGGCACTGCCACTACTGGCGGCCCCGGGCAACGGGCTCTCCCTGTGGCCAGAACCAGGGAGCCGGCACCCGAGCTGCGTGTTTGTCCTCCTGCCCCCCGTCATCACCTGAGAACATCCGGGGGCCCAACCTGCCCCGCACACAGGCCAGTCACATTAGTAAAAAGCCCTCGGAGGAACTGCAAGGGCTCACACGTGGCTGGCGGGTGGGGTTCCCGGCAGGACCCGGTCTGTGTGCACCTGAGCCTCTGTGCTGGGCCTGGAGGGCTCGCTGTCAACATCCTGATACAACAGGAAAAGTTCTGCCTCACATCCGCCCAGGGCCACGCTCAGACTCAGGAAGCTCGGTTGAAGGAGGGAAGGGAAATTGTACAGGGAAGGGAGGCTCCGGTGGCCCTCGGGGCACCAAGGTCCCACCGGGAGACTCCACCTGCTCTGGGCCTCAGTTGCCCCACTAAGGGACTGGGCTCAAATCCGGGGGCCAAGAAGCCAGCCAGAGACCACCTGGACCCTCCGAGGGTGGGCGAGCCCCAAAGAGCACAGTGGGCAGGGCTGGAAGAGAAGCTGGATCCCAGCCTCTCACCCCCAGGCCCTGCCAGACCCTCAGCATTTACAAGGCACCTTCTGTATACCCAGTTCTGTTTGGTCAGAAAGAGAAGGGACTTGAACCTGTGAGAAAAAGTCCAGGTGGCCTCAGGCTGTACATCTGTGAAACGGGTACAGGGAGAGACCCTTCCTCATCAGATCAAAGCTGCTATGTTTTTTTTGGGGGGGGGTCATCTTTTAAAATATTTTTTTTCTTTTAAGAATCTGAAATGGAAAAGCCCAGCTGGGGTTGGCTGGGTTGGGGTTCACCGAGGTGTGTGTTTGCCTGGTGTGGTGGGAAATGCTTGGGCTCAGGAGCCAGAATGCTGGGACTGGGCCCAACTCCTGCCTTTCACAGCGCATGACCTTGGCCTCCCTGGGTAAAGTGGGTGCCGTTGTATTTCCTGTGTCTCGGGACTGCTGTGAGGACCTGGCAGTGTTGGGTGGCTGGCATAGGGGCAGGGTAACCTGGCCTCCCCCCGCCTCACCTGCCCCCTCTCTGCAGGTGGTACTCGGGCAGGATTTCCCGGCAGCTGGCAGAAGAAATTCTGATGAAGCGGAACCACCCGGGAGCGTTCCTGATCCGGGAGAGCGAGAGCTCCCCAGGGGAGTTCTCTGTCTCTGTGAAGTGAGTTCTGACCCAGGGTGTGTGGAGGAGGGTGGCCAGGGACAGGCCTGCGGGGTGTGGAGGGAACGACAAATGCCTGGAAGCAGGCGACCCTCTGGGGGTCGGGGATGATGCAGACCCCAGGGTGTGGCCCGGAGCAGGAGGGCTCCACGCGGCTTGGGCTGGCTGTGAGGCCTCGAGCGCCGGGCTGAAGGCTCCGCCATTGTTCTACAGCAGCAAGTCACCGGGGGAGATTGATGTGGTGGGGCTGGGGGTGGGAGAGCAGCAGGGCACCCGGGGCAGGTGTCCAGGATGTGCTCCAGACAGGGTTCCCCTGTGTGCTACATAGTGGACAGGATGGACCCTGGGGCCAGGCTGCTTGGGTTCAGATTCTGGCTCTGCCATTTCCTGACTGTGTGACTTTGGGCAAGTCCCTTAACTTCTCTGTGCCTGTTTCCTCACATGTAAAATGGGTTATTGCAAAGACTATATGAGTCATTTAGAGCCATTAGAGTAGTGGCTGGCACGGAAGCAGGGTGGCAGCCTCTGGGCAGCTCAGGACCCAATCCCAAAGGTCACAATCGGGCAGTGGAGGAATCCAGGCTGGAAGGAAGGGGCAGGAACCAGGGTCGGGGGTAAAGGGGTCAGGGCCCCAGCTGGTCTCTGTCCTTCCTACTCCCAGCGCCTGGAACAGTAGGATCTAAGTGCAGCAATTCAAGGAATTGTCACTGAGCTACATGCCACGTGCCAGGCTGGGAAATGACAGTGAAAAAAAACAAAGTTGCTGCCCTTTGGGGTTTATGTCTTAGTGGGGGAGGCAGACTGAACACATGAAAAAAGGAGACAAATGAATATAGCAGGAGCCAGTGGGCAGGGATCTGAACCTGGCGGTGGAGGCCGCCTGGGGCCCAGGAGTGAGGATCCGGAAGGAGAGGCTTCCAGGCAGAGGGAACAGAAATTGCAAAGACCCTGGGGTGGGAATGCGCCTGGGATGAGTGGGGCAGAGCCAGCAACGGGGGGTCACAGCCAGAGAGATGGGCCTGACAGGTCCCGATGGGAAACCCCAGGGCAACAGGGCCCTGCAGAGGGTCAGCCCAGATGGCTCAACCTTTGGGGGTGTGTGTGTGCAGGACAGGAGAGGAGTCCCCGAGGGAGCAGGGGCCCGGGGTCTCCATGACACCCGACTGAGGGAAGTTCAGTGGCAGCAGACACTCCACAGGGTGGAGGAGGTGACATCTGAGCTGGGCCCCGAAGCATGAGTAGGAGTTTGGTGCACAAAGAGGGGAGAGGGGATGCCAGGCCCAGGGAGGAGCATGTGCAAAGACCCAGAGGTGGGGCAGAGAGAGGTGGGCTTGGACAGCAAGGCATTTGTCTGACCAGGAGGGGAGACAGGCAGTTCTGCGGAGCCAGCACCAATGCTACCTTGGGAAGGGGTGTGGGAGTGTCCCTCTGAGAAATCCCAGCACATGCCCCCTCCCCGCCACACCCCAGGCATCCTGGCCAAGCCCCTCCCCCAGCTCAGAACCGGAACCTTGGGCCCCAGGGCTGTGGTGTGCTCACAGGACCACCAGGTGGCGCCCTCCAGCCTCGGTTTCGTCCCCCGGGGCCGGGACCGGGTCCCGCCCCGACTCTGGTCCATCGTCTCTTACGGGGGGGGCCTTTCAGGGCCCTTGGAGGGCCACTGGGCAGGGATCAGAGCAGGAAACAGACTCAGGGCAGCTAGGAGGGGGGCTTCTGAGCAAGAATCTCAGCTCTGGTACTTCTCCTGTATAACCCTGGGCAAGGTACCCCAGCCTGCTTCCTCGTCTGTAAAATGAACATCTATGTAAGGTGCTTAGTGTGACGCTGGCACACGGTGAGTCCTCCCCAAATGCCAGCTATGTAATAATCATCATCATGTTGACCCTCCCAGGGCCACACCGCGCCTCCTGGCCCACGCCCCAGGGTCCCAGGCTCTTAGCAAAGGGCCAGTGGCCACATGGGGGCGGGGAGCCCGTTTCTCGCCCTGGCCTTGCCCTGGACCTGCTGCGTAACCTCAGCAGATCCCGTCCCCGTCAGCTGTGACGTCCTCATCTGCAACGTGGAGCTAGTAGCCCTGGACATCATGAAGACCAGTGACCCGATGGCCACCCTTCTGGGTGACGGTCACGCAGATCCGTGTGTGAGAGCATTTCCGCCCTGCGCTCCTGGGGACTCTGACCGCGTAGGCGTGGCGTCTCCTGCACGCTCATAAAGCCGTCGGAGGTGGGGTTCACGGGCCTTGTTCTGCCTCACGGAGTGATGGTGGCCACTGCTGGCTGCCCTTTACGAGTTTCCAGGGGGCTTCCCCCTGCACCTCTGGGAGCACGTCTGAGCTGGTGGCCAGTGGGCCGGGGCAGGGGCGCACTGCCTGGGCTGTGTTACTTTTGCCCCGCACTCTGATCCGGGCTGCCGTGGGCTTCTGTGTCAGAAATGATGGTTTGCTCCCAAGTGAGATGTTTTACTTCTTTTCAGGCCAGGGGTGCCCTGGAGTCAATGATGTGTTTGCTCTGCTGCCCTGGTCGCTGAGCCCCTCCTGTGCGCCAGGCCCTGTGCCTGGCGCTGGGGATTCAACCACCAGCAAATCGGACGAAGCTCCCTGTCCTTTAGGCGCTCACGTTCCACTGGGGTGACTGACGATTTTATACATGTATGTATGTATGTATGCATATATGTACATATATATAATTTTCTAAATGATTAGTAAAATATATAAAATCTTTGAAGATGATAAAGGCTCTTGGGAAAATGAAGCAGGAAAGAATGGGGGGGGCACAATTTTATGCCCTCAAAGACAGGGAGGAAGTGACCCTGGAAGCCCAGTGTGCAGGTAAGGAAACAAAAGCTCAGAGACGTGCAGTAACTTGCCCAAGGTCACACAGCCAGAAAACAGCGGAGCTAGAGCCCACCGACCCTCTGTGACCTGAAAGACCAGGTCTACCATTCCACTCTTCTTCCCTGAGGCCTAAAGACCCAGGGGGAGTCTGTCTCCACCGGCAGTCCCAAGGTCAGTTTGATTCCATCTCACGTTGGCTGCTGGAGAGGGAATCCACCCCCTCCCTTTTCACAGACGGGAAAACTGAGTCTAGAGAAGGGCCACCCCTAACGGAGATCACCTAGCGGGCAGTTAGCACCCTGGCCTCCACCCCGGGGATCCACAGGCCCTGATTGGGGGTGGGGGTGCGGTGCTGGGGCTCCTGACCTTACCCCGGCCTTGTTTATCCTCCCTGGGCTGCCGCTGCCACTCTCACCTCTGCTGCTGCCGCCACCAAGCCGGAAGAACCTGCTGGGCAGGACCGGTGGCTGCTAGCATCAGGCCTGAGTTCATCCTTGGGGTCTTCCGACAGCCCAGGAGCCAGGCCCAGCCCTCAGCCCCCTGGGTAGGTGGGCATGGGGGTCACAGATAGAGACAAACACACCCATGGCGGCTCAGACAGGGATGTACACGTCCGGTCCCTCCCACAGAGCAGGGAGAGACACATGCACACACCCCAGGCTCTGCCCACTGTGGTGCACCAGCTCCAGGTGCCCCCTCTTCTGGCCGCGCCCGGGCCAGCCCACCGCCCCATGACCCGGGTCTGCCCTTCCCTCCAGCTCAGGAGGGTTCACCCCGCAGGGCCATCCTCCTTGCTCAGGGGCCATCTGGACTCAGACTCGGGCCTGGGGAGGCAGGAGACAGGCTAGCTGGGAGAGGGAGAGACTGCCCAAGTGCTGGGTCCTCGGGCCTGTCACATGGAGGCGGGTCACTGGTCAGGCCAGGGGCTGGCGCAGCAGGACGGCCACACCCGCTCACAGATGCGGCAGCCCAGCTGGGCCCCGTTCTCCCACTAAGAGCCACGCACAGGCTGGGGGGCTGGACCACAAGAGCATCCCAGGTTTGAGAATCTGCCGATTGTCAGGTTGCAAGGTTCTAGAACTCCTGGGTCCCTTGCCCCCTTCCCAGGTCTCGCCCCCTGACCTGGGTGTGATCAGGGAATGCTCCGTTCTGGGTGACCTTCTGGGTAAGATAAGCTTTTGAAGATAAACTTCAAACACCAAAGTGTTCAGGGTTGTGCTCATTTGGGGCTGAGATCTTTTCAAACCTCCCACACTCTCGTCCGCCTCTAACCCAGAGGACGGGAGCCGCCCGCACCCCGGGCTCCTTCTCGGGGCCGGCACGGAGTCAGGGCCCTCTGCCTCCCAGAATACGGTCCAGGGACCGGAAGAACCCTGAGCCCGCCGGAACAGGGCACTAGGGAGTCCCAGGCTCGGGGGCGGCCCCCAGGGCCGAGGCTGCAGCAGGCCAGATGGGGCGGGAGGCACCTGCCTGCCTGGCCATCCTCCTCCCATCCCGGGACGTGGACACGCGCATCCCACAGCCAACACAGTGGCGGCTTAGCCATCTGGGAACAATGCTTGCTGATGGCACACGAGCAGCTTTGTCTCGGGCCGGGGGTGATGGCTGTGTCTGGTCACAGAGTCTCAGGCCTTCTCTGGCCTCAGTTCTGTGCGGAGAGCTTGCTGCCCTGAGAGTGGACACGTGTTAGAGGGGCTGGGACCGCAGCTCAGAGTCGGGAGGGGAGGGTCCAGGAACAGTGCAGCCCATGAGCACTGACCCCTCGGGCCCTGCTGCTTCGCGCCTAAGCCCAGCCTCTCCAGACTGGGCTAGAGTTGGGCCGCCTCCTGCCTCCCTGCCTCTGGGTGTCTGTGAGCAGCGGGTTACAGGCAGGCTGTACAAGGGGCCGAGGAAGCCAAGGAGTCCCCGGACTCTGACTGAGGGCACCTGAGGCAGCTTGCAGAGGTTGGGCCATTTTATGCGGGCCTTGAAGCATGAGTAGGAGTTTGATTCAAGTTTGGAAGAAATAGTGTATTTTTCAAGCCTGGAGGCGTGCTTGAAAGTGGAGAGAGAGGTTCTGTGTGGTTTGGATCCTTGACTTGGGCAGGGTGGGAGGATTCCTCCCTCCTCCCACCCCAGACACACACACAGAACAGAAGGTATTTACCTGGAATAAATCTCTATCTTAAATCTTGCATCTTAACCTTTAACAAGGCAGCACACCAGCCCCAGGGCTGATAGGTGGAGGGAATAAGCCACAGGCAGGGATGGGCAACTGGGGGGATGGACACCATACTCCTGTCCACGCCCTAGAAACTCTTGGACTGTGGGCCTGCAGGAACTCAGGCTGCCCCAAGCCTGCACAGCCCGTCCTGGCCTAGAACGTGCTGCGTGTTCCAGGCAGGTCCCTCTGCCCTGCTGGCCAGTCTGGGAGACACAGGCTATCCCCTCTGTTGGGCTGGAAGGCACTTGGTGGTGGTGGGGTGCAAGGCTGGGCAAAGGCTGGGAGAGGAGGCATCAGAGAGTATTTGAAGGAAACGAGGCTGGACGTGTCATCAGAGGCAGAACTTGAGACTGAGGTGTTAAGATTTTGCCCTGAGGGCAATGGGGAGCCATAGAAGGTTCTTGAGGTGGGGAGAGAATGTGGGGCAGGGAAGGACAGGAAGCATCCCACAGGCCTGAGCTCCTCTCACACCGGTGGCAGGATGGTCTTAGGACTCACCCCTCAAGGGACTGTAAGGGCTGGGAGGGGACAAGGTGGGGGAGGGAGAGGAGTGTTGAGGCTGGGGGACGTTGGAGAGAAGAGATGCTGGCTGACCACCTCTCTCAGAGAACCATTTAATGTTGCCAGTACACGAGCACTTCCCCAGAAGGAAGGTATTATGAGGAAACCGAGGTTCAGAGAAGTTAAGTGATTTGCTTTAGGTCACATAGCAAGAAAGTGGCCTGGTCCAAGGCCCACATCCTTTACTCCACACTCCACTCCCCGGTGGGGACTCACCGTGTCTTTCACGGAGCCGGTCAATGGGGCCTGGGACCCCCTCCCCCCGCTCCTCTCCTCCTGACTCCAAGCCTCGCCTGGAGAGAAAAAGGCCTGGTTGCGGGGGGCAGGGACAGGGGGAGGGCCCCAGCCGCCGTGGGCCCCTCTGAGGCGGTCTGTGTCCTCTCCCCTAGCTACGGGGACCAGGTGCAGCATTTCAAGGTGCTGCGTGAGGCCTCGGGGAAGTACTACCTGTGGGAGGAGAAGTTCAACTCTCTGAATGAGCTGGTCGCCTTCTACCGGACCAGAACCATCGCCAAGAAGCGGCAGGTCTTCCTGCGGGACGAGGAGCCCCTGGCCAAGGTGGGCGAGTGCGGCGGGCGGGCGAGGGGGCCTCTCCGCAGGGCCCCGACCCCCCTTCCCACGTGGCAGGAGGTGGGTCCAGCCCTGCTTCTAAGATTCCGCCCGGGCACTGCAGGGAGACAAGCAGGGCTGGGAAAGGGGAGGCGGGGAAGGCAGGGAAGGGGCAGGTGGAAACTCCCCGGGTAAACTGAGCCTGCTGGCTCTCAGCCAGGAGCGGTGCGTGGCGCCCAGTTGGTGCTCAGTGGTTGTCTGTTGACTGAGTGAAGGTACTGACACCGGCTGAGCCTCCTGGGAGCCTCCTGGCCCCACCTACAGGTAGGACACTGAGGTTCAGGGAGTGATGTGACCACCCAAGGCCACCTGCCGGGTGGGGTCCTGCTGGCTTCTGCTCCGTGGGGCACGGGGCGGTGTGAACGCTCGTGGGCAAGGTCCTGCCGGGTGCAGCGGGTCCGGCCGCCCCGGTCCCCATAATAACAGCCATTTGCCAGCCAGCGCTTTCGTCCAGGGGCCCCAGGGACCAGCTCTCACGCTCATTAGGGTGACGACACCAGCCAGTGGGCTTACTAGCCCCGACGTGCACTTTTACTTGGGAGGGGGTGTCGGCAAGGCTTGGGGCTGGAGGTCGGGACCCTGGACAGCCCAGTGAACTTGAACTCTGCGGAGGACGGTGGGCACGGCCGTGGCCAAGGCCTGGGGAGGAGGGGCTGCCGGGTCGCGGCTCCGGTCCTGCCTGTTCCTAGACTCCACCGCCTCGCCACGTGTGACCTTAGGGCCAGTTCATCCCTCACCTGGGCCTCAGTTTCCTCTCGGTCCGGTAGGGTGAACCCTGGGATCTGATATGTCGGGGAGTAAACAGTGTCTCAGGAGGAACCCCTGCCCCTGCCACTCACCCTCCGTCCCATCAGCGCACTCGGCCTGCTCTGCCCGGCCTGCCCCTGGGGGCCGGGCCAGCTCTAAGCTCAGTCTCAGGGACTCTTCGCTCCAGTCCCCGCTGGGCCTGCCTCTCAGACCTCCATCCCCTCCCGTCGCTGCCTGGGCCAGCTCTGCCCTTGGCAAGTGTGAGGGGGCCAGGATGGAGCTGGAGGCCGCCGGAGGGCTCCCCAACACCCACCACCTTGCTCTGGCCTGGCCCTGGGGTCACCGGCCCTGCAGGGCGACTCCAGAGCTGGCTCAGTCCCCTGGGACCCACGCCCCCTCTTCCTTCCTGGGCAGAGAACTGCTAATTAGCCTGTCCGTGACGCTATGGCCTGTGCCGGATAAGATTCCGCAGGCTTGGGGCAGAGAGCCTGGTGGGCAGGCCGGGCCGGGGCACTGGCTGTGATCCTCATGGTGATGCCAGCAGGGGGCCCTCGTCTAGCTGCCATCTGAAGGGGGGGCAGGGAACCAAGGCCCCCAGAGGGCAGGGACTCACCCAAGGTCACCTTGGGGCATAGATGGGACTGGAACCAGGCCTGAGAGAGGAAAGCAGTGTAAAGTGACATCCTTGCCCTCAAAGCCTGGCCACGGGCAACAGCAGTGAACTGCTCGTAGCTACACAGCACTTTATAGTTTATAAGGCCTGTTCCTGTGGTTCTAGGGCCTGGGGTCAAAAGTTATCACGGCTGCTGCAGAGTGTGGAGAGAGACCCCGAGACGGGCAGGGTCCTAACCAAAGTCCCACGCTGAGGCCCAGGACTCAGGTCCTTTGACCACTGGCCCTGTGGTCCCTACTGGGCCGCCAGGACACTGGCTGTGCCCTGCGTAGACACAGGGTCTGTGCCGCAGACATGCAGGGGGTGGGCAGCGGGAGGCCCACGGGCGGGGTGGCCGTCGTCTGGACCTGGATACAGAGCTGAGTTCGACCCCAGTTCTGCCCGAAAGACCCCTCTCCACCTGTGGGAAATCGCTTATCTTGGGGCCTCCGTGGGGACAGCCCAGCGGGGGCTCCTGAGGGGCCCCACTGACGGCTTCCTCTCCTCGCAGCCGCCCCGGGCCTGCTTTGCCCAGGCCCAGTTTGACTTCTCAGCCCAGGACCCCTCCCAGCTCAGCTTCCGCCGCGGTGACATCATTGAGGTCCTGGAGCGCCTTGACCCCTGCTGGTGGCGAGGCCGTCTCTGCGGGCGCATCGGCTTCTTCCCGCGGAGCTATGTCCAGCCGGTGCACCTGTGACCCAAGTGGGCCCAGGGGCAGAGCCAGTGGACCGGCCATCCACCGGGCACTGAGGCCCAGAGAGAGGACACGGGCACCCCCAGCCCAGGGCCTTGGACTGCAACGTAGGCCTCCTGACAGTCCAGCCGGCCTCCTGTGCTTCACGTCAACTGGGACGGGCCCAGCGCCCCGGAAAGACCGCCTCATTCAGGGGCCCTGGGCTAGGGGAGTTCCGGGGTCTCCGCCGGCCTCTTCCCATTGGCCATCAGCTGTGTGATGTCACAGGGTGGCCGGCAGGGCCCGCCCACTCCAAACACCAATGGCACCACCCCCAGGGAGGGCTGAGGACTCCTGGGTTCCACCCGCTGGGGGCTCAAGCCAAGGAACCACGGGCTGGGTGGGTGAGCACCCGCTGGGCCTGCCATCCCCTCCGTCCAAAAGCCCCACAGGCCGGCTACTGGGGAGGCGGCCAGGGCCCCGCACACCTGTGCCTGGACTTGCTGGACAGACTCGGAGACTTTGGGCTCCACCTGGGATCCAACGCCCCTGCCCACCACAGACACTTCGGGGGAGGCTGGAGGCCCTGAGGGAGGGTGGGCAAGGGTGAAAGAAACGGAGGCTGCTGCTCCTCCGCTGGCCCCGCGGGACGGACAAGCTCTGAGGGGCCAGCCCTGGACGTGGCCACCTGGGAGACATAGCTGCACCTGCTCTTACTTGTGCAGGCCCAGGTTCTACCCAGACCAGGGCCTCGGGAAGCGTGGGGGACTACAGCCCAGGTGGGGAGTTGTGGCCAGAGCTGGGCTCTGAGGGCCAGCGGCACCCAGAACGGGGCGGGCAGCCTCGGTGGAGCCCCGGCTTGAGGAAGGGCAGGGTGTCCACGGGGAAGGGGCCATCAGCGCGGTCCCAAGCAGGGGAGCCTGGGGCCCTCGGGGCGCAGGCAGACCGAGGGAGCTCGGAAGGGGCTCTGAATGCCAGGCCGGTGGTGGAGGGGCGGTGAGCAGGGAGAGGGCAGCAGGTGGGATGGGGCTGGAGCCAAGGGAGGGGCGGAGAGGGGCTCCCTCTGCCCAGCGCTGGCCCGAGACCCTGGAGCCCTGAGCTCTGGCAGATTCGCTGCTCACGACCTGGGCCCGTGAACTCAAAATAAAAACAGTGGAAGAGTAGAAGAATGCTCATCAGAAACCTCATTTTCTTTCCAATTACAACTACTGTTTCGGAAGCATCGCACATTCTTTTTTCCCATTTCCTCCCTAATTTTTCAGAGCTCCTGCTTTGCGGGCTCAGCCAGCCCCTGGGCACTGACCTGCCCTGTGGCCACGAGGGGCGCCACCCTCCTCTGGGCCTCCGTATCCTTGGTGGGGAAGGGGGGCTTCCGGGGACGGTGTCAGGCGAAGTAGGCGTAGAAGAAGACGTTGACACACACGAGGAGGATGGCGTTGAAGCCACAGACGCGGGCCCAGAAAGCATGTTTCTGGGATGCTCGGGGGTCACCTGGAGGGGGTGGGAGGCGGGGACAGATGAGGGCCACAGGCTCCCACCCGGGGCCCTTGCCTCCAGCCCCGCCGTGGGTGGGAGTGAGAGGGAGCGCCTTAGGGTCACACACACACCTGTTTTGGCTCCCGAGGGCAGGTCCTGAGCCAGGGTCCACCAGGTAAGGTTCTCGATCTGCAGGGAAGGGTGAGGGTGAGGGCGAGGGTGGCGGGACGGGGGTGGGCCCAGACGGGATCAGGGGTCAGTGATGGCGAGAGGGCAGCCAAGTTCAAAAAGGGCCAGGAACCAGGGCCGGATGGGGTTACGGGTCAAGAGCTAGAAAATTCCTGAGACGGAGAGGGTCAGGGGTCAGGCCAGGCTCACCTGGATGCCCTGGGGGGCTGGCGTCAGCAGGCTCCCAGCCACCACCACGGCCCCGCTGAGCACGAAGAGTGCCACGGCGAAGTGCAGGTAGTGGATGCTGTGCAGGACGGCAGGCCGGTCCTCGGGGCGGCCGCAGGGCGGGGCCGGGTGCAGGAACTCCAGCACCAGCCTGGTGGCACCCACCGCCAGCCCCGCCATCAGGCCCCAGAAGGCCCCCTGGGGGGAGGAGGCAGGGCAGCTGGGGCCTCGGGAGGAAGGCCAGGCTTCCCCCCGACCCAGGCACACAGGCAGCAGGGGGAGATGTGCGCCCAGCCCCACCCCACCTGCTCGTTGGCCCGCCGCCAGAAGATGCCCAAGACGAAGACCGCGGTCACCGGGGGGGCGAGGGAGCTGGTCACCGACTGCATGTAGATGAAGAGCTGCCCACTGTTGGAGCCCTGCAGGACCGGGATCCAGGCCACACTCACGCCGATGAGCACCACAGTGACCAGCCTGCGGGCGGCAGCAGCAGGCCGTCCCTCGAGACCTCTCCTCAGCCCTGCCTCGCCTCCCACCTGTCCCTAAGGCTTGCTCTCCATCTGTCCCCTGCTGCTCAGCTCCAGCCTCCTCCCTGGCCCCTGTCCACTCCTCCAGGGACCTGGCCGATCTTGCCCTCTCCAGACCCTTCCATGGCTACCTGCTGCTGGCAGGAACCGCCCCTGACTCAGCCTGTGTTCTCACGCTCATCCCTGGGGTCTCACAGTGGCCCCCGTGGCCCCCCCGGTTCTCCTGCCCACCTTCAAGGCACCGTCCCAACCTCTCTGTGCTTGCTGTCCATCTCCCACTCGTGGCGGCAGCAGCCTCATCCTGCTAGTTCACTGCTGCATCTCCCGGCACACAGTAGGTGCTCAATGCACATCCCTGACTGCACGAATGACCCCCTGCCCTCACATTCAGGCCAGACTGACCTCCCAGCGTTCCTCTAACCCTGGTGGGCCTTTGAAGGAGCCGTGGCCTCTGGTTGGCACCCCCCCACCCCCTACAGCCCTAGGCTGTGGACTCACATCCACTACTGGGCGACCTCCAGCCGGAGTGCAAGGTTTGGAGCCCAGAGGTCTCAGCTGCGAAGCCCCTTCCCCGGCCCACCCTGCGTGGAATCCTCCTCTCAGCTCCTGCCTGCCTCCCGCTGGGCGTGCCCCCCCCCCCGCCCCCGCAGCAGGGACACTCTTCACTCGTTCCTCCACGAGGCATTCACGAGGAGCCCACCGGAGAGCAGGGTGTGGCTTAGGGACCCAGACTTGGTGCCGAGCAGGCCTGGTCCCTGCCCAGCACCCAGAGTGGAGCAAAGAAAACAGATGAGCCTGTTCTCCTGTGCTAAGGGCTGTGCTGAAGGAGCCCAGAGGAAGCATCCAACCAGGAAGGCTTCCAGGAGGAGGCGACCCTGCAGCTTTGAAGGGGTGTGGAACCTGGCTAAGGGGACAGAGCTGGGGCGAGGTGTCCGTATGCCTCTCCCTGGCTGAGAGCCCCTCGGCTGTGTCCTGGGTCAGCTGGACGCCCCTTACCCTCAGAGGTGGGTGATGCGTGAGACCCCCTGGAACCCCGGACAGCACAATAGGAATGACAGAGGCCGTGTGTGCGGCTGGGGCGGGTCCTCCTGCCTCCTGTCCTTCCCTTCCCTTCCACGCCAGAAGGAGAGGGTGGAGGAAGGAGGCACCCCCTTGATTAGGGCTAATTAACCCTCCGCCTGGCAGGCAGCCAGCGCTGCCCGCTTCAGAGGCACCGGCAGGCTCCACCCTGCCCTCCTCCAACAGGCCCCGCGTCCAACACCAGACTCAGCATCTCTTGTGGGGCTGGTCCTCTCCAGCCAGGCCTAGACTGGGGCCCTGGCCCTCTTACTGCCCTCTTACTGCCCTCTTGGGTTTGGTCTGATGACTCAGCCACCACCAGGCTGTCAGAGGGACCCCAAACCCAGAGGCTGTTCCTTCTGCCTGGAATGCCCTTCTCAACTCCTTCCCCAGCAAAACCCCCTTGTCCACCGAGGCCCAGCTCAAGACGCTCCTCCTCCAGGAAGTCTTCCTGACACCCTGCCCCCCCCACTCTGCCGTCAGGACGACTGGCCCCCTCCATTGCCCCTGGGCCGCAGCCATGGTCGCAGGGGAGCCCCTCAAGGGCTGGGGGGGCTCTGAGACCTCTCTGGGTCCCCTATGTTGCCCAGTTTGATGCAGGGTCCCAGGGAGGGCCAGCAGTAGTGGACTGAATAACAGAGAAGGGTGGACAGAAGGGGCTGCAGGGGAGGACCGGGGAGCGGGGCTGGGGGCTGGCAAAGATCGGGGCCCCAGGCATGAGGTGGTCACGGCCCCAGGCTTATGGTAGCTCCTCTGGCCCCCCCAACCTGAGGAGACCTGGGTGGGGGTTCCCCAGCATCCCCGTGATGGCCTCATCCCAGGCTCAGGGTGCCCTCTGCTGCCCTTTGCTCTGGGAGTCCCATCTCTCCTTGGACTGAGCTCCAAGGATCCAGAGCCCACACGGCTGGAAACACAGCTTGAACAGCGCTGTTGGGCAGGGAGCAGGCTGGGGGCGCTGGGGGCTGCCCTGGTGCTTCAAGACGGAGGCGTGGTAGGGCTAGGCCCTGGCCGCACACCCAGCACTGGGCCCTTTCCACCCCACCGACCTGGCAGCTGAGATAACTGCGGCCCAGAGAAGGTGAGCAGCCCGGCCCACATCACACAGCCGGGTGCCCACAGGCAGGCTGGCAGGGCCCGGGGCGGGCTTACCTGGGTGGATGGGTGAGAAGGAGGGTCAAGGGTGCCCTGTGGGGGGCTGAGCTGGCATAGAGGGAAGACCGGCTCAGGACTCTGGCTTCAGGTGGGAGCGGGAGGCTGGGAAGTAGCAGGCAGGGGACGTGGAGCCGCCAAGGGGGGACTGAGGCTACCAGTGTCCAGGCCAGGGGGCCGAGGCACACCCTGGGCGGCAGGAGGACGTCCGGGCCCCAGTTCCCGGGAAGCCGGGGCTGGAGGGGCTCAGGGAGGAGCTGGTCCAGCAGGGGCTGGGAGGGGTGGTCCAGGTGCTGACACAGAAGCCGCCGGGGAGCCGAGGGAGAGGCTCCCTGTTCTGGACGAGGTCTGAGCTGCACCTGAGCTCACACCTGCCAGCCGGCGTGTCCCGACAGAGGCCGGCTGCTTTGCATCACGGGCTGACTGCCTGGAGCTCCAGGAGACCCCACCCTGAGGATGGGCGCCACAGGCTCCCAGCTGGAGAGGGCACTGCTGCCAAGCCCAGCACCAGAGGGCCGGGTCCCCCTCGACCGGCACAGTGGGGGCTGCATGGCTGGGAGGGAGACAGGCAGGGTGGGACTCCTGAGAGGGCATCGACTCCTCTTCATCCATCACTGAGTTTCACCCCTAAAGGACTCCCGGATACTCAGCCAAGCTTGGGGATGGAGGGCTGTGCCAGGCACAACCCCCCTCCCCCCATGTGGAGGGGCATCGGGACACCAGTGGGACCGGCAAGGCCTACATGTGCTATGGGAGCGAGGCTATAGTTCCTGTGGGAGGCTTTGAGGGGAGGGGGCTCATTCCTTGGTCTCAGGTATCAAGGAGGGCTGCCTGGAGGAGGAGCACTTGAGCAGAGTCTAGAAAGATCAGGTGAGTCATCAAGGTAATAAGGAGGGGACAAGTGGGGCTCGGAGGAAGTGGGCAGAAGCTCAGTGGGGCCAGGGGCACAGGGGCCAGAGGGACAGCTATGGTGTGGGTGTGGCTACACCTGAGTGCTGGCTCTGGCCCTCTCTGGGGCAGCTGGGAACCGTCATGGGGGCTAGGGGCTCAGACCTGGGGAAGGCAGATCTCTGCGTGGTTAGGGAAGGGGGCTCTCCCTGGCAGATTCCCTCAGAGATTCCGCTTGGGGTAAGAGATGCCTCCAAGATGGGGGTTGTGGCCATGAAGGGGTGGCCAGCAGAGCGATGTGGAAGGTGGGAGGGGTAGAATGTTCTGGTCTCTTCTCTCCTCTCCTTCCTGGTGTCATCCTTTCTCCAACTGGCAAACTCCTACTCATCCCTCAAAGCCCAACTCTGCTGGGGCCTCATGGGTTGGTGGTGTGGCTGGGGAAGCCCTCCTCTCAGCCCCTCCCCCATACCGTCCCACCAGCAGCAGCTCCCGCTCCCTGGCACGGGGCCGCAGCCACTTCCAGATGTCCATGGTGAAGAGCGTGCTGCTGCTATTGAAGATGGAGGTCAGCGATGACATGAGAGCGGCCATCATCACAGCGATCATCAGCCCCCGCAGGCCTGGGGGGACAGGGGCCGCTGTGACCCTGCCCGGGCCGCGCCCCCACCCCCGGGAGCCCTCCTGCCCAGGCCCCGCCGTCTGACGCCCCTCCAAGTCCCTGCAAGTAGAGGCCCAGGAGGGAGGAGGTGGGGGGGTTGGAGGTGGTGGGAGAGAGACCCTGACATGGGAGGCTGGGGACAACGGCGGGGCTCCCGCGTCTGCTGCCTGAGCCTGCGGGCTGCTGGCAACGGGGATCTGTTCTCAGCCTCTCGCTTCTACAGAGCTTCCAGCTGACAGAGCACTTTCACACCCAGACTTCATTGGACGGTGAGGAGGTGGAAACTCAGAGAGGGGAAGAGAGTTGCCCAGGGATGCACAGCAGGCCAGCGGCAGAACTTAGGGGTGGGGCGGGAGAGTGAGGACAGCCTGGACAGGACCCTCAGCCTGGAGGCCCCGCCCTGGGCAGGGCCCAGGGGCCCAGGGCCTGGGGTTTCCTGCTACTTCCTGTGCGTGGCCACACTGTCTTGTTGGCTCTGTGAGAGAGGAGACATGGTTGCCCAAAGAGGAGACAAAAGCCGCCTCGGTCCTGGGCTGAAAACGGATAAGGGGCCCCCACCAAGGTGGGCGAGGCCCTGCTGTGCAAAGCCTGCCGGGGGTCGTGGGCTTGAGAGGGGCTGAGTGTGCAGAGGACTCAGTGATGTGTGGCTTCAGGCTGGTCGCCTCCCCTCTCTGGGCTTCAGTTCGAGTCTGTCTCCAAGGCTTCCTGTGCTTTTTCTTCAAGTGTCTAAGCACCTCCTCCACCTCTGCAGATTCCCTGTTCTCCACACCCCTTTCCCCCACCCCAGGATAAGCCACCTCCCCTGAGGGCTCAGACTTGCAGGTGCCATTGCTTGCCTGGCCCTGGTTCTGCGTCTGACCTGCTGTGTGACTTCCAGGCATCCCATGGCCCTCTCTGTTCACTTAGGCTGACTGAGATGGGGCCCAGAGGAAAGTGAGTTAAATCATGGTTTTCCTGCAGACATGTCTCCAACCTCCTTCCCTTGCTCAGGGAGGTGGATTAACTTGGGGCTTATTCTCCTCCCACTTCTCACACAGGGAGCTCAACGCCTGGAGAGGGGTTATGGCTCACACGGCTGGGTGTCAGCGAGCCCCCAGAACAGAAGGGGCAGACGAGGCACCGGGGTGGGAAGCCACAGTGCGGCCAAGCCCCGTGCCGGTCAGTTTCCCTGTGCGGCTGCGTTTAATCCCAGCAACCATGCTGAGGGGTGGCCCGGGACAAGTCACTTTCCTCTCTCTGTGCCTCAGTTTCCCAATCTGTAAAACGCAGCTAAGAACTCTGCCTCATAACCTTACATAAGAAGCCGTTTGTGGGCTTCCCTGGTGGCGCAGTGGTTGAGAGTCCGCCTGCCGATGCAGGGGACACGGGTTTGTGCCCCGGTCCGGGAAGATCCCACGTGCCCCGGAGTGGCTGGGCCCATGAGCCATGGCCGCTGAGCCTGCGTGTCCAGAGCCTGTGCTCCGCAACGGGAGAGGCCACAACAGTGAGAGGCCCGCGTACCGCAAAAAAAAAAAAAAAAAAAGAAGAAGCAGTTTGTGAAAGGGCCTAACACCCAGCAGGCCTGAAAGAGGAGACAGTGGCAGCCTTTCTGGAGGGACGGGCCAGCACCGGCTAAGAGGATGAGCCTTGGGGGCAGACCGCCCGAGCTCAGAACCCAGCTTTGCAGCTCACTTGCCACGTGACCTTGGCCAGGGCACCCTGGGTCTCAGTGTCCCCATCTCTAAAGTGGGGATGATGAGGGACTTCCCCGGTGGCCCGGTGGTTAAAACTCCACGCTTCCACTGCAGGAGGCACGCGCGGGTCTGATCCTTGGCCGGGGAGCTAAGACGCCACATGCCGTGCAGTGTGACAAAAAAAAAAATTAAAGTGGGAATGAAGATCACAGCGCCCAGGGTTCCTGAGAAGAGGACGCGAGTTAGCCGCATGTGAGGCCCCGGGTGTGGCACCTGGCGCACGGTGGGTGCCCTGTGTGTCTTCTATTATTGCTACTTTCCTCACGCTACGCTCATCCCACCTGGATGTCACACAGAGTCACGCTGGATCCAGAGTGGGCTCCACCGCCCCCAGGGCTCCTCCCCGGACCCCGCTGGAGCCTCACCTGTGGGCATCAGCTCCATGACCAGCTTGGGGTAGGCGATGTTGGAGCAGCCGATCTCGGCCCCGCAGGCCCGCAGGCACTCAGAGGGTACCACACAGCCCACGTCATCTGCGCGAGAGGGATGCCTAGTGTCCCCCGCCCGCCCCTCGCCGCCCTCCCTGGGGTGGGCGAGCCCCGGGCTGAGGACAGGAGCCTGGCCGCACCCGCTCCGTCACCATCTGCCACCAGCGGCTGCTCGGCCCTGGGCCTCAGTTTCCCAGCCTGGGTGCCGAGGCGGGGGCCGGCCTCAGAGACTCCTCTGGCCCTTGACACCCTCTCCTCCGGCCTGCTGCCCATCCCATGACCCCAGCTCCCTGGCCCACACCAGGCCGGCTCCCCTGCAGGGCAGCCCCGCCCAGGTGAGGCGTCCGGTCTCCTTCCCCCCACCTCCTGCCCTCAGCCCTCCTCCCCAGAGGGGCAGGTGGAGGCCCCCCACCCGGGCTGACCCCTCAAACAAGAAGGGAGCCCAGAGCTCCGCACAAGACCCTCCAGACTCCCAGCTCCTCGGGCCGGTCTCCTTCCCTGCCCCTCTCCCCGCACCCCAGCCTCCTCCCACCCGAGCCTTTGTGCTGGGTGCTGCTCTCCCAGGCCCTCCCAGGGGCGGCTCAGAAGTCATCGCCTCCATCTGAAATAGCCCCCCTCCCCCATGACCCCCTCCCCCCTCATCGCTCATTTTCAGCACTTCACCTCCCCTGGACAACTGGGGCTGTTGGCACGGGAGGTGGTTCTGCTGCAGACCCTCCCCCGTGGCGGGGCAGCGCCCACTGCTCGCCCTCTGAGTGAACAAGGATTGAGTGGATGGCCCAGACCTGGCCTGAATCCGAAATCCCAGACTCCCCACCAGCCGCTGGAGCCTGACCCTGTTCAGGGCCTGACGGAGGGGGGCCTGGCTCCCGAGAGCGGGCGGAGGTCACAGACAGGGTCGACCCCCGTGCTGTTGTTCCTCTGGGAAGCACTCCTTAAACACCTTTGGCCCCTGCCCCCTGGGTTCTCAGCAGGGCCCGCAGAGGAATGCGCAGAGCAAGCAAACACGGAGACACAGAGATGCGATTACGGGGAAAGTTCAGAAACAGCGGCCGACGCTCAGCCGCGCGGCCACAGGGGCCTCTTTGGGGGGTAACGTTTCCACGCGTGGGCATTGATGTTTCCGTGACTTGGAGCCCCTGCGCGGACCAGGCACTCCTGGGTTAACGCCGCTCCTTAGATGCCCAACCCACCGTCGAGGGTCCCAGGCCCCCTCCCCAGGGCCAGAGGGGCTGGAGCGGCATCATCCCCTCCCCCATGACCCGCATCCCCGAGTGCCAGGCTTCCAGGGCATCTGCCCCGCCAGGCCCCCACCCCTGGCATCTCCGGCTCAGTGTGTCCCACTGTCCTCCCTCCTGCCACAAGGTGGGCACCAGCTCCTCACGGCCTCCCTTCCATCCTCTCCATCCTTCCAAAGTCACCGCTTTGCTCACGTCACTTACTTCTCAGGAACCCCCTCCCCGCCATGACATTCGAGGCCCTGGACAACTGGTCCCAGGTCCTGTCATCCCAGCACCGCGCACTGGCCACCCCGACCTGCTTGCAGCTCTTCACACACGCCCAGCATGCTGATGCCTCTGTGCCTTTGCAGACGCAGTCTCCTCCTGCTGCTCTGTCTCTACCCTCGCTCACCTCCCTCTTCATGGCCTGCTGCGAAGGGCTTGCTCTCCGAAGCCTTCCACAGCTCGTACCCACCCGCTAAGTTAGAGTAGCTTCCTCCCAAGGGCTCTTAAAGCCCAGGGTTGAATCACAATTGTTTGTTTGCATATTTTACGCCCTCCACCAGACTGGGAGCTCCGCAAGGGTGGACACTGGCTTTGAATCATCTCCTCTCCCAGGTATCTCCCTGTCCAGGGCTGGGCCCAAAGGAGATGCTCAGTGAACAGTTGTAAATGAATGAAAGAGTAAACAAGTGAATGGTTGGGAACAAGGGGAAAGGCACAGAAGGAGAGGAGGAAGGGGAGAAAGGACCCCACAAAGAGCTATGGAGGAGTTCAGGCACTGTTTGATCCAGCTGCCCTACCCTACCACCTCCCACCCACAGCTATGCATATGAGAGAACTCAGGAGCCGAAAGGGCATAGCTTTCCTAGGACACGTAGTCAGACCCAGGACAGAGCCTGGGGTCCCACGGTGGGACTCTGGAGCCACTGGGGTTCAGGTGGGGGCAGGTGACAGGTCCCTCGTGACAGGTTCTGGGCTTGGACTGGCTGGCTCTGGCACCGGGAGGACCCAGCCCTCCTGGGAGGGACGGGTGATGCGTCACGGCCACATGATGGCTCAGAAAGGCCAAGTCAGGAGATTCTGCCTGGGTTTATTCGCCCGGTTGCAGCCCATTCCAGGCTGCCAGGACGGGGCCTTGCCTCCGGGCGCCTCGGGCTTGCCTGCCTAAGCAGCAAGTAAGAACCACCTCTCCTTTGTGACAGCAGCAGAGGTGCTGCCACCTACACAAAGTCCCCCATTTGTGCCAACTCAGGAGGGAGCAGCCCCAGGCCAGGGGCCTGGCCTTGCCTGAGTACCGGATTCCACGGGCCTGGGAGCTCCCCGCTGGGCTCCACCTTGGCATCAGCACCCCTACCCAGCCGAGGCCCACGCCAGAAGCCTGAGGGCTGCCTCTCTCCTTGCCCCCCACGTCCTCCCTCCCTGCGGCCGATGCCAAGTCCAGCCACTGGGCTTGGGGACCAGGGGAGCTGCACCACCTCCCCCCTCTAACCCACCTCCCCTAAAACCGTGACTCTGCCACTATCTTCCCTGCTCACAGCCTCCTGTGGCCTCCATCCCCTGCAGGAGGGATCAGGGGACTCTAACTGTGTACTACAGCCTCTGCCCACTTGGCCACCTGGACCACTGCCAAAATTTCACCCTCAACTCTGGGCCTCTGTACCCTCTCCCTGGAACACCCTTCTCAAACCCAGGGAGCTCATACTGATTCCTCCCAGCTCGTTGCGGATGTCTGGGCTCTACAGGCTTTGAGGATACACCCTCCACGGCACCAATAACTCTGTGACCTGTGTCCTTCCTGCCTCTCGATAGACTGTGACCATGAGCCCCATGGAGAAGCCCGGACTCCAACAGCGCACAGCACAAGCCAATGGGTGGCAGGTTCTGCCTGTGTTTGTTGACTTACTAAATGACCCTCTTCCAAGCTGGTCATTGGACACACCACCCCGAGGGGAAATCAAGGTGCTCCCCACTCCCAAGCAAGCCTGGCTTATCCCTGGGAGCCAGTTCAGATGCTGATATCACAGGGGGGAGCACACAGACCTGGCTCTGAGTCCAGTTCTCCCAACCCCTTACGATGTGATCCTGGGTATTTATTCTCTGGGGCTATATCTTTCTCTGTAAAACCCTTCTGGGGACATCCATAGGCCAACAAGTCAACTTCAATCTAAATTTCATACCTTACACAAAAAAATTAACTCAAAATAGATCACAGATTTAAATGTAAAACTATCAGACTTCTAGGAAAAAAGTAGGAGGATATCTTCAGAACCTAGGGCAAGGTGAAGAGTTTTTAGACTTAACGTCAAAAGCGTAATCCCTTAAATGGGAACTTGATAAAATAGAGCTCATCAAAACTAAAGCTTTGGGACTTCCCTGGTGGTCCAGTGGGTAAGACTCCACACCCCCAAGGCAGAGGGCCCAGGTTCGATCCCTGGTCGGGGACCTAGATCCCCCATGCATGCCGCAACTAAAAGTGCACATGCTGCAACTGAGAAGTCTGCATGCTTCAACTAAAAGATCCCATGTGCCGCAACTAAGACCCAGCACAGCCAAAATATAAATACATACTTATTTAAAAAAACAACAACTAAAGCTTTTGCTCTGCATAAAACACCTGTGGGAAGGATGAAAAGAAAAGCTGCAGAAACAAATTCAGTAAAGTCGCAGCAAGCAAGAGCCATACATAAAACCGGCTGTGTTTCTGTACACTAACCATGAACTATCAGAAAAAGGAATTACGAAAACAAGCCCATTTACAGTAGCATAAAAAAGAATAAAATACCTAGGAAAAAACTTAACCCAAGGAGGTGAAAGGTTTGTACGCTGAAAACTGTAAGATGCTGAAAGAAATTGAAGAAGACACAAAAAAATGGAAAGGTATTCCATGCTCATGGATTAGCAGAATTAATATTGTTAAAACGTCCAAAGTGATCTACAGATTCAGTGCAATCGCTATCAAAATACCAATGAGGGCTTCCCTGGTGGCGCAGTGGTTGAGAGTCCGCCTGCCGATGCAGGGGACAACGGGTTCGTGCCCCGGTCCGGGAGGATCCCGCATGCCACAGAGTGGCTGGGCCCGTGAGCCATGGCCGCTGAGCCTGCACGTCCGGAGCCTGTGCTCCGCAGCGGGAGAGGCCACAACAGGGAGAGGCCCGCGTACCGCAAAAAAACAAAAAAACCAAAAAAACCCCAATGGTATTTTTCACAGAGGTAGCAAAAACCATCCTAAAATATTTGTATGGAGCCATAAGAGATCCTGAGTAGCCATAAAAGATCCGGGACCTTAAGAAAGAAAAACAAAGCTGGAGGCATCATACTCCCTGATTTCAAACCAAATCACAAAGCTATAGTAATCAAAATAGTGTGGTATTGGCACAAAAACAGACACACAGATCAGTGGAACAGAACAGAAATAAACCCCTCGCATATATGGTCAACTGATTTACGACAAAGGAGCCAAGAATATACAATGCGGAAAGGACAGTCTCTGCAACAAATGGGTGTTGGGAAAACTGGACAGCCACAGACAAAAGAATGAAACTGGACCCCTATCTCACACCACATGCAGAAATCAACTCAAAATGGCTTAAAGATTTGAAAAAAGGCCAGGAACTGTGAAACACCTAGAAGAAAATATAGGTGGTAGCTCCTTGACATCAGTCTTGGCAACGATTCTTTTGGATTTGACACTAAAAGCAAATGCAAAGAAAGCCAAAAGCAAACAAAAAACCCCCAAAACAAACAAGTAAAAAACAAGTGGGACTTCATCAAACTGAAAAGTTTCTGCACATCAAACGAAACAATCAACAAAATGAAAAGGCAACATACAGAATGGGAGAAAATATTTGCGAATTGTGTGTCTGATAAAAGGTTAATATCCAGAATATGTAAAGAACTCATACAACTCAATAGGAAAAACAAAAACCCACAAACAGACCCCAGAAATCTGATTTAAAGATGGGCAGAGGAACTGAACAGACATTTTTTCCAAAGGAGACGTACAAATGGCCAACAGGTACATGAAAAATACTTGTACAACATCACTAATCATCAGGGAAATCATCACACCTGCAAGAATGGCTACTATCAAAAAGACAAGAGATAACAAGAGTTGGCCAGGATGTGCAGAAAAGGAAACACTTGTACATGGTTGGTGGGAGTGTAAATGGGTGCAGCTACTATGGAAACAGCATGGAGGTTCCTTAAAAAATTATAAATAGAACTACCATATGATCCAGCAATCTAGGTTACATATTTTAAGGAAATGAAATCACCACCTCAAAGAGATATCTGCACTCCTGTTCACTGCAGCATTATTCACTATAGCCAAGATATGGAAACAATCGAAATGTCCTTCAGTACTTATAATACACGGATAAAGAAACTGTGACGTTTACATATATAAGAAAATATCATTCAGCCATGAGAAGGAAAGCCATCCCGCCATTTGCAACAACGTGGATGGACCTCGAGGGTGTTATGCTAAGTGAAATAAGTCAGAGAAAGATAAATACTGTATGATATCCCTTATATGTGGAAGCTAAAAATGCCAAACTTGTAGAAACAGAGACTAGAGTACCATGGAGTACCAGGCAGCAACAGAAAGGAATACAGCCATACACACCAACCTGGATGAATCACCAGAGAACAGATCGGTGGCGGCCAGGGTTAGGGATGGAGGTGTGGGTTTGGCTGTAGAGGGACAGCTCTGTGTCTTGATTGTGATAGTGGTTACACAAACGTACACATGTGATAAGGTTGCACACATCTACACACACGCACAGAAACAAGCACACGTAAACTGGGGAAATCTGAATGAGATTTCTGGCTGTGGTATTACTACGCTATGGTTATGCAAGATGACACCATTGGGGGAAACTGGGTGAAGGGTGCGTGCAAGCTCTCTGTTGGTTTTTTTAACAGCTTCCTGTGAATCTATAATTTTGGGCAGGCAGCTGGAGGGCTGCAGGCCCTTCAGCCCTGAGAGCCAGGACTCCCTTCGTGAGCCCCAGGGCCTCCGTGCAGGGGAAGAAAAAAAGGAGAAGCTGAGGCCAGAGAAGGTCTTGTCTAGATCCCCAGTGGCAGAGGCTGTAAGTCAGGCTTCAGGACTCCCAGGGCAGTGCTTGGCCCTGGGACCACCTTCCTCCCCCTTCTGACCATGTGCAGGGGCGGGGGGATGCAGGTGTGTGTGCATGTACCTGGGAGGGGCTGGGGGCACTATGTTCAGACACATTGTGAAGCCCCCGGGCCAGGGTGGAGTGCAGGACTAGAGGGGTCAGCGATGGGGACCACAGGCATGCTGGGGCTGGGACACCGCATCACTGCTCGAGGCAGCAGACCCAGGGAAGAGGCTGACAGGCAGATGGGTGGTGGTGAGGATCCTGGGGGAGGGGGGTTCATGGGCCCAGGCCCAGTGACATCAACAGCTGGCCCTCGGCAGCAAGAGCAGTGTCCTCGGGGCCCCAATCCCAGGTGAGCACGAAGCAGCTCCTTGCAGGGCAGGCGAGGTGATGGTGGTGGCAGGACTGGGCCAGGTGCCTGGCTGGCTGCCCGCGGCATGCAGCGGGATGCGGGCCGTTGTCAGGCCAGGTTTCGTGGGCTTTGCTGTCCCCACCCTGGCAGCCTGCTTTCAGATGTGGTCCCCATACGCCCCCAGAACCGGGGTCCCAAGCCCCAGGACGCAGGGCAGAGGGCTGGACCTGACCCCAGCCCACAGCCGCCCTCTGAGGCCCTCCCTGCCCCCGGGTTCATCATGCGGGACCAGTCCTGGGTGGGCGGAGCTCCCAGAAGGGAGCGGGGCTGGGACCTAGAACTGGGTACCTGCTCTATCCACACCAGGCTCTTTGCAGGCTCCTGAGGTCGGGTCAGACCTGCCCCACCTCTGCCTTGGTGGCTCCCAGCCCGGTCCCGACCCTACTTCCGCAACTGGACAGCTGAGCATCTGCATGGACTTCCGTCCCACCTGGGAAACTGGACACAGGGTGGGACCAGGGTTACCAACAGGCTGGGGGCTGGGTGTGCTAAGGCCGTTGACTGCTGTGTGTCCTCAGGAAGAACACTGCCCCTGTCTGGGCTGCAATGTTCCAGGAGCTCTTGGACTTGGGTCCCTGAGCTGTTCAGAGTTCGGCTACCTGGGGCTGGTGGCAGCGGAGGAGACAGACACACACCGCCCAACGTCTGTGTCCGTCGCGGGTAGGGGTGAATCGGTTTCCGGCTCCGCCCCCGGTCTCATGTCACCGCAGGTGGCGGCAGCGGGGTGGGCGAGGCGGCACTGAGTCACAGGCCGCCTGTGCACCCGCTCCGCCCGCGCCGCCCGGTAAGCGAGACCTGGGCCGCGCCCCCGACCCCGGGCCCCCCGGCGACCCGCCCGCCGGCGCGCTGCCCCGAGCCTCCTCCGCACAGGCCCCTCGGGCTGCCGATCGCGGGCCCGGGGGCTTTCGAGACCCCATCCCATTCCGGAAGCCCTCGGGATGCGGGGCGCCGCCGAGCAGGGCCAGAGGTCGTCGGAGAGCGGACGACCTCCTGCCCCTCTAGGAAACTTCTGGGAAGTCCCCTTCCTGGCCTAGTTCCCCCCAGAGGTCGCCCTGGACCTCTGGCAGCTCCAGAAATCCTCTGGGACGCCGGCCCCCGTCCCCGGCAGGTTCCGGCACCCGGGGCGGGAGGCGTGCCGCCCACACACACCCCCCGCCGGCCCCTCCTCCGCGCGGCCGCCCCTCCGCGGCCCCGCCTGCGCTCTGACCCGACCCTGCAGCCCGCCCCTCCCGCAGGCTCCCGGGGGCAGAGGATCGGCGGCTGCGGCGGCGGCGGCGGCGAGACGCCCCAGAACGCGCTGCGCCAGGCCGGCGACCGGGCTCCAGACCTGCTGAGCGTGCGTCCAGCCCGCGGCAGAGGCTCCCGCCATGGCCTTCTCCCAGGTGCAGTGCTTGGACGACAGCCACGTCAACTGGCGCTCCAGCGAGGCCAAACCCGAGTTCTTCTACAGCGAGGGGCAGCGGCTGGCGCTGGAGGCCCTGGTGGCCCGCGGCCCCGACGCCTTCTATGAGGTGCTGAAGCGGGAGAACATCCGCGACTTCCTCTCGGAGCTGGAGCTCAGGCGCATCGTGGAGACCATTGAGGTGTATGACCCCGGCTCCGAGGACCCCCGGGCCAGCGGCCAGCCCCGGGGGCCCGAGGACGGCGAGCTCGGTGACGGCGAGGAGGGCAGCGGGGAAGAGGGGGCCCGCACCGAGGCCGAGACGCTGCCCTCGCTGGAGTACTGGCCCCAGAAGTCTGACCGCTCCATCCCAAAGCTGGACCTGGGCTGGCCGGACACCATCGCCTACCGGGGTGTGACCCGGGCCAGCGTCTACATGCAGCCCCCCATCGACGGGCAGGCCCACATCAAGGAGGTGGTGCGCAAGATGGTCAGCCAGGCCCAGAAGGTGAGCCAGCGCGAGTCCCCGGAGAGGACGCGGCAGCCTCGCCGGCGCCGAGCACACTCTCACTCAGAGCCCAGCCTGGTCTGTTGGCTGCCTCCCCTCCTGCCTTCACGGGGCTCCTTGGTTTCTTTGCAGAGGGGTAGGGCCCCTGGGTCCTCTGAAAGGTGACAGCGGCCGCCCCATCTCAAAGGGCCTTTGTGCATTGTTGGGGGCTGTTGCTGACTTCCCCAGACCTGGCGAGCAGGTTCCCCAGACGAAGGTGCTGCGATGGGGTGGGGCAGGGAAGATCACGCGGCTTTCTCTCAGTGCCCCTCGGGATGGCTCTGATTCACACCTGAGAAGCAGGAGGCTCCCAGGCCCACGCGCCTACATGCCGGGAGCTTTCTGGCTGTGCTTTTGTGGGGCGGCGGAGAGAGGCTGGGGCGGGAGGTAGGCATGGAGACTAAGAGGTAGCCTGAGTCCGTCTGAGGCTGGCTTGGAGATCCAAGTTCAAGCGTGCCTGCTTCCTGGCCACGCTGGGTGACCCTCCCTGAGCCTCTCGGTGAGCTTTGCAATGGCAGAACCTTTCCAGGCTGGGATGTGAGGGATGGCGATGGTGCGGACCTCAGGGGTGGGAGCGGAGCGAGTCCAGATGAGGGTCGTCTGCCTGGACTGGAGGAACCTCAAGCGTTGTCCGGACCTCCCCTGGAGCGACCCCTGCCGAGCTGTGCAGTGTGCCGGCACACTGACACGCGTTCTGAGAAGGGGTCTCGCCCCTGGCAGCCAGCCAGGCCTCGGCTGGTGAGCCGGTGCTCCTTCACGCTTCCGTGGTTTCAGAGCACGTTCTGAGATGACTGATAAGGCCTGCCTCGTGAGCTGTGCTGAGGACGCTTCTGAAGCCAGGTCTGGGCTCAGGAGAGAGCACTGAGTGCTCAGCAGTTCTGTCCTGGCCTTGGTTTGTGGGACGAGGTATTTCTGGCAGAGTTTAACACTTTCAGTCTTCTGGGTCTGCTCAAGACCCAAACGGTGGCTTTGGGGACCGTCCTGGAGGACAGACAGGGGCCAGGGGAGCTCTTGGGCACAGAGAACAGAAGTGGGTAGGAGCTGACAAGGTGGCCATGGCTTAAGTTTCCAGAAGGGTGGAGTCCCGTCCCCTGAAGGGCCTGGCCGGGTCGGACAGCCTGTGTTGGGGAGCCTGGCCCTTGGCCTGGTCCCAGGCAGCTCTGGGGCTTCGGGTTTCTGGTCTGTGAAATGGAGGTGGCGAGGATGAAAGCTGTGAGGACGGAGTCCGGTGACTGAGTGAGAAAGAGGTGGAGGAAGGGGGGAGGGGCCTTCACCGTTTTCAGGCTGAATAACCCACACCACTCCTGCTGTGGGGTAGGAGGGCGCTGCTGACGTGGGCGCCTGGCTGGAGGTCATGGGACCCAGTCCCCCGGGAGGGCCTGTTGGGATCCCATTACCCAGCCTCCTCTCCCTTTTTAAAACTGGGGAAGTTGAGGCCCTGGGTGGGGACTTGACCTGCGGTGCCCGGGCTCCTCCCCGCCCCCCATGGCCCTGCTCCCCACCAGGAGTAGGACAGAGGCAGATCCCAGATCCCAGACGGCACAGGAACAGCTGGAGAGTCTAATCTCCCCCAGACAGAAAGACAGACGGCCTGGCCCAGTGATGGGGCCAGATAGGGGAGCCTGGGGCCATGCTGGGCACCGGGGCCTCCTCCCTACGTCTCTCGTCTCTATGGCCGGAGCTGAGACCCAGCCACCCCATGCAGTCCCATGCCCCCCCGTAACTTAATATGCTCCCCACAAAAGCCCCCCAAGATTATCGGCATCACCTGTGTAAGGTGACAGCCAGGAGGAAGTCCATCCCAGGTCTGAACCCCGGTCTGTGTGGTCCCAGTTGGTGCTGTCCTGCAGCCCCCAACAAGTGGGACAGGTGGGCATTGCCCCCTGCTTTCATCCCTCCTAGAGGGAGGCTCACTGATGCCACCCCTGCCCCCACGCTCAGACAGCAGGGAGCCACAGGCCCAACAGGAGGGCCCTCAGAGGCCAAGTGCCTCCTCTCAGACGGGGACACCAAGGGCGGAGGACGAGGATTTGTTCACATCTGTCCCCTGCTTTCCAGCCTGCATCTTCCCTGCCATGTCCACCCTGGGGCCCGTGGCCAGTGTGGGGTGTGTGTGTGTACGGGCTGCCCTGATAACCGGAGGTGCTGTTTATTGAGTGCCGGGCACTATATAATCTCGTGTAGCGTCATGTGTTCCATTTTTAAGATGTAGTAACTGAGGCCGCACTGGTTAACCCCTGCCAAGGTCACCTGGTTAGCTCTTGGGTGGAGGAGTGGGGAGGGACCAGACCTGTGTTGTCCTCAGACTCCAGGACAGGTCCCCTGCCTGTCCTGCCCTGGCCTTGGCAGGATGCAGTGAGAGGCAGGGCAGGGAGGGGCAGCTCATCCAAGCTACCTGCAACCCTCCCACCTCCCCTGCTCTGCCGCTTCCCAGGCTCCCAGGGGCCGGGCTGTGACGCTGATGGATGCTGACAGGGTGTTTTGCCTGGGCTGCCCGCCTGTCTGCCGGGAGCTCTCCCTACCTTATCTCTCCCCGTGAATCACCTCTTTTCCCCTCGCCCCCGCATCCTCCTCTCACCCCCAGTACCAATGCAGGGACAGTGGCCTCTCTCCCCCACTGGGATGGGGATCCCGCTGTCCAGCTGCCTGGACAAGATGCTGGCCCCCTGCCCACCAGGGCGCCTGGGCTGGAACTGGTGGTGCTGAGTCAGGGCGGCCCAGCCCACTGCCTCCTCAGCCTGGCCTGTCGTCAGCACAGCGGGCCGACCCTGGGGCAGGGAAGTGACACAGCACACATTCAGCCCGTCCCCGCCGGGAGCGGCTGTGTTCCCGTCAAGGCTAACGCTGAGTCCCCCCATTTCCCAGGAGATTAGACTGGAACTAATGGGCCACAGTGCCAGGAGCCAGGGGTGCTGGGGTCAGGTCCCTGCTCTGCCTCCACCGCTGTGTGACCTGGCACGAGCCCCAGTCATCCCATCTGTAAAATGGGTATAGGCATTGACGCCTCTTAAGGATCCCTTCAGCTCTGACACCCTGCTGCCCTGTCCTTCTGGACTCCTCTGGGACGAAGACCAGTGGGCCCAGGGTCTGACTCCACTGGCTGGGTGGCCCTGAGCAGGCCCCAGAGATGGAAGGTCATCTGCTTGCCCCTCCCCCAGCCCCCGGGAGCCAGTGATTTATCCAGGGAAAAACCTGCCGTGGGGTTCCAACTGCATACCAGAGGCCGGGCCTGTAGCATCACGCCTAGGCTGCTGCAGCCTCTGCAAGAGAGGGGTGAGGCTGGACTGGGTTGGGCTGGGACTGGGGAGGGCCTGCCTCGGCCAAGAAAGGGGGTAGATGCTCTAGCAAGCTGTTCATCCAGGAGATGCTAAGCACCGCTCCACCCCCCCCAGGACCCCCTCACCAGGGACCCCAGGGGCAGGGGTGGGTCGTGTGCGCGTGAGGAACCTGGGGGAGCACGAAGGAGAGTGAGTGGTGGAGGCTGGACCAGAACCCGGAGCTCGTGCCTGCCAGGCCAGGGGCATTAAGCTTCTTGCCCAGGGCCACACAGCAGGAAGGGACTGGAAGCAGGTGCCACAATGCCCGCCTGACCCCACGTCTCTCCTGTCAGGCCCCTGCCTTCCCACACTGCAGTCCTGGCTCACGGCTTGGCCCCAGGAGAAGAAAAGCACTTAATGAGGCACTTATGAAATCCCAGCTGCACATCAGGTGCTGAGCAGGTACTTTACCTGCCTGGATCCTCCCAGCTCCATGGCGTCAGCTATCGTCCCTTCCGTGCAGATGAGGAAACTGAGGCTTAGAGGGGCTCACACAGGGCAGGTAACTTGTCGCCGAGCCGGTCCCTGGAGGAGCTGGCCCAGAGCCCAGCTCTGAGGTCAGTGAGCCCCCGTTTCTCTGGAGAAGCAGCGTCTTGGATGTTCTTTCGAGCCCTGCCCCTCTTGGGAGCCGTGGAGCCTTGCTGCGGGCCCCCAGCTTGACTCAGGGCAGTAAAAGCATTTTCACGAGGCTCCTAGACTCTGGGCTCCGGCAGGGGCAGAAGTCTGACCACACCAAGGCCTGGTGAGCACAGGGTCATGGGGGGCCAAGGCCCCTGGGACCAGGAGGGGGGCTCTTGCTGTCCCCAAGCAGGCGGTACCAGCACAGCCTCGACGCCCTGAGAGGCCCCAGGGGCGGCCCAGTGGACTGTTCCCAGGAACACACTGGAGCCCAGAGGAGCAGCGCCCGCGCAGCCTCATGCAGTGGGTCTGGGGAGCACTTCCCAGCCCGGGGCCCCACCTGCCAGGTGGCAAACCATCTGATAACATAATCCCAGGGGTCGGCCTCCCGTCCTCTCCAAAGGCTTCCTACCAGCGGTGTTTGCGTCTTAATTGAGTCTGGGGAGTCAGAAGCGGCTCTGCCAGCAAGGAGGGCTGGCACCTCTGGGCTGGGTGCACGCCAGGCTCCTGGGGCGCCCAGGCGGTAGCCCCACCCCGGCCGGCACTGCCCTCCCTCCCAAGACCCCGGGAGGCAGGGCCTGTCATCACACTCACATCACAGATGATGATACCAAGGTTCAAAGTGCGCCAGGGCCTGCTGAAGGTCACACCAGTCTTGGGTGGCAGGTCTAGACTGAGCTCCTGGTCTCCTTGGTCCGGCAGGCTCGCCCTGCAGCCGAGGGTCCTCCCCCTGGACCAGCAGAGGCGGGCAGTCCTCTCAGAGGCCCCTGGTTCACCCGGCCCCTTGCCGCATGACCTTGGGCCTCACATTCTTCATTTGTAAAATGGGGTCGGGCACTTGTCTTAATTAAGGCAGTAACAGTCATGAGAATGCTCAGCGCGGGGGCAGGACTGCGCCCTATTGGGACCACGCCCCACGTCCAGGCAGGCCCAGCCGGTGGGCCGCACCAGCCTTCTTCGTGAGGCCCCGGTGATCCCCAGGCTCACGCCCTTCCCAGATTAAATGCCACGTGGGGCGGTGGTGGGAAGACAGTCTTTCTCGTACCACAGGACCCCGGCCACATTGCCCAAGTTAGCCACTCCGCCTCTCTGACCTTCCGTCCTGTCCTCCTCAGTGCCACGTGATGCCAACACCTGCCCCAAAGTTGCGGCGAGACTGACATGGAAAAAAAGCATGGTGTCTGGCACGGATTCAGTTCTCTTCCCTCTGTCCCCATCCATGGCCCCTCTGGGAGCAGTCTGGCTGGAGAAGTGGTGAGCCCCCCATCCTGGAGGGTTCAAGCGGGGGCTCAGGAGAACGCAGCAGAGAGCACGTGGGGCTCCAGTGACCCAGGAGCCTCTGCCCTGCCGGGCTGGCTCTGTGACCTCAGGCAAGTCCTCTCCAGGCCGGTCCCTGGGGCTGTAGGGTGCTCCGTGACCCCACAGCGTCCGTTGCTCTTGGATCCTGGAGAAGCTGAGCTTTTAAACATCTTCGAATTTGTGACTCTACGATTTTCCAGTTTGAAAATCCTTGGCCCGTGCCATCCTCTGAGACTGTGGGCTGGGCTGGATCCTGCGCCCGGAAGCTTGGAGGACTCCGAGGCCCCTGGGGGCTGGCAGGAAGCGGGAGGGGCTTCTCCTCTGGTCTCCTCCGCCGGGCACAGCCCTGGTCAGCTGACCCCATGCTCCGCAGCCTCTGGTCTCTGCAGCATTCCTGAGCTGTGGTGAGGAGGCTGACGTGTCTGGGGAAGGCCAGAGACTCGCCCCTGGGCTGGGTGGGACGCGCTTGCCCTTCTTGACCCCTTGCCGCTGCAGCTCCTTTAACTGGCCTTAATGAGGCTCCTGTCTTAGTGCAGAGGGAAGGTGCCAGAGCTGATAACCGTCAGAGGGGTGGGACTACAGGTCTTCCAATCTAACTCCCCCTGTGACTGAGGAGAAGGGAGGTGCTTTGCCACAGACCCCACCCGCCCCGTAAGGTGGGGCAGAGCCCCAGGCACTGACTCTCCGGGCAGTGCTGATGGCCAGGGCTTAGTTTCAGGAACCAGGATGGCCTCTGGGAGGTGGTGGGTGGAGTCACAGCTAGAACCCCCTCCAAGAGAGGAGCCCAGGAACAGGAAGCCTCTGCCACCAGCTGATTGTGTGGCTCTGGGACGGTGACTGCCCCCCCCCCCCACCGCCCCGGGAGAAGGGACAGCTGTACCAGCGCTGTTAGCAAGCTGGTCCTGGCTTGGGTCGGCATTGTTACCACATACACAGACTCCCTCCCCATCTACCCAGGAGGCCTCCTCCCCAGGCCGTTCAGGTCCTGCGAGCACCAGGGTGAGGTGGGGAGTGGGGCCATGTCTCAGTGTGGGAAACTGAGGCACAGCAGCCAGGTCTGCCCAGCCCTGCTGCTGGAGGAGGGGGCTGGGGGCAGGAGGGGTGCTCTCCCCGTCTCCGCTGCACACCCCAGTGAGCGAGGGGCAGCCTGAGCCTCGCTGCACCCTGGGGGCACGTGCAGCCCCTGGGGCCTCAGCCCCTCTGTCTGTGCAGGTCGGCCTGTGTAAATTCTCTCAGCATTCGTGTCCCTGAGGAAGTCCTTATTTCCGTCTTTGGTTTTGAAAGCTGTTTTCGCTGGGTAGGGAATTCTGGGACTGGGTAGGGAATTCTGGGTTGTTTCTCCGTTTAGTTGCTCCGGTGTCCTCCGGCTTGTGTTGACTCTGAGACATCTGCTTATCTTTGGTCCTCAGTATTCGATGATCTTTTCCCTTCTGGCTGCTTTTAAGATTTTCTCTTTGCCACTGATTTTAAGTGATGTGATTATGATGTGCCGTGGTCTGTTTCTTCACGTCTCCTCTGCTTGGAATTCATCAAACGTCCTGGGCTTGGGGATGAATAGCTTCCATCAAATGTGGAAATGTTATGGCCATTTGTTTCAAATGCTTTTCTGTCCCCTCTCCCCCACCCTCTGCCTCGGGACCTCCTGAGACTCCAGTTACACATACTCTAGACCTGTGAAGTTGACCCAGGTTCACTGATGCTCTGGTCTCGGTTGTTCAGTCTTTTTTTCTCTGTGTTCTACTGATAGGTCTTCAGGTTCACTAATCTTTTCTTCTGAAGAAGAAAAGCAGTGTCTAATCTGCTATTAATTAAAAGCAGTGTCTAATCTGCTATAAAAAGAAGAAGAAAAGCAGTGTCTAATCTGCTATTAATCCCATCCAATGTATTTGTCATCTTAAATGCTGAATTGTTTCACTTCTTGAGTTTCAATTTGGTGTTTGTTTTAAAAAACCTTCCATGTCTCTAAGTAACTTTTTGAACATACAGAATACAGTTAACTGTTTACCCATCTTTGTCTGCCAGTTCTAACATCTGTATCCATTCTGGGTCCACTTTGGTAGACTTTTTTCCTCATGTGGATCATTGTTTTCCTGTTTCTTTGTGTGTCTGGTAATTTTTGATTGGATACCAGACGTGATGAAAATTTTATGTTGTGGGAGTTTTGTTTTTTCCTTTAAACGTTTTGGAGCTTTGCTCTGGGATGCGGTTCTTGGAAACAATGTAACACTTTTGAGGCTTGCTGTTAAGCTTTTTTTACTTTTTGCGGTACATGGGGCTCTCACTGTTGTGGCCTCTCCCGTTGCGGAGCACAGGCTCTGGACGCACAGGCTCAGCGGCCATGGCTCACGGGCCCAGCCGCTCCCCAGCATGTGGGATCTTCCCGGACCGGGGCACGAACCCGTGTCCCCTGCATCGGCAGGCGGACTCTCAATGACTGCGCCACCAGGGAAGCCCTGTTAAGCTTTATTAGGTGGGACCAAAGCACATTTGGTCCAGGGTAGGAGTCGGCAAATTATGGACCAAATCTGGCCTATGCCTGCTTTTGTAAATAACGGAACGGAGATGTATACATTTGTTTATTAGCTGTCTGTGGCTGTTTTCAGAGTTGAGAGGTGTGTCAGAGACACGTGGCCTGCAAAGCCTGAGACATTTGCTATATGGTCTTTATAGAAAAAGCTCACTGGCCCCTGGTCCAGGGCCTGTTTGCTCACATGTAGGTCGTATCCTTCTGAGAATCCTCCTGTGTGCCCTGCGTGTCAGAGGGGCCTGCGCTCTGGCTGTGGGGATGTAAATGACTCCTGGTCCTGTGTGAGCACTGGCCGTTGTTCCAGCTGCTCCCTTCCAGCGGGCCTGTCCCAGCCTCAGTGGCATCTTCCTGTTCGTGTGCTCCTCGGTCTCCAGCTGAAGCCTCAAGAGGCAGCTCCCTGCAGGTCTCTGGCCTTTGCTCTGTGCAGCCCTTTCCTCTCCTCTGTCCTGAAAATTCTGGCTGCCAGGCTCTGAGCAGACTTCGTCTCCTCAACTCAGGGAGCCCGCTGGACTCGGCCGTGGCCTGGAGGTGGCTGGGGCGTTCCTACAGCTGACCTCACTCGTCTCCCTTCTGCCGGGGGTCATTGCACTTGCTGTGCTGCCTGTTGGCCGTGGCTTCATAGGCTCTGCCTGGTGTTTATTGCTAAGGCAGGTGGGTAAGTGTAGGCTCCGTTACTCCGTCGTGGCTGGAAGTGGAATCCCAGGTCTTGAAGGCACTGTCCCCACCTTAGGACAGTGTGCAGCACGCCCTCTGTGTTCCTGTGCGTCACTGCCCTCCAGCTGGCACAGAGGGAAGCAGGAGACGCTGAGGTGATGACCCCCGGCCTGTCCACCTCGAGGGCACTGTGGGTCAGTGAGGAGGCAGGAGAGCCACCGTGGCGTCTGCTGAGCGCGGCTCCCGGGCCCGAGCGGCTTCCCAGGAGGACAGTCTGGAGCCCATGGTGCCACCATCCTGCGTCCATCTGAGCCTTAGGGTCAGACAGACCCAGAGATGCGGACCCACTTCCTGCTTTTCCAGGTGGTGAAAGTGGCCCAGTGAGTGCCAGGGACTTGCCTGCTGTGCACTGTGTCTGCGGCTCCCTCTGGGCCTCCTGCAGGCATCTCCGTGGCCTTGGAGGGTGGGGCAGGCAGGACAGGTACAGAGGGAAACTGCCCACGCCGACCTGGGTCTCAGGGTCCGGGCCTCGGGGAGGCGGCGTGCCACTCGCTGGGTCGCTGCCGTTTCTCCAGAAACACAGACGTGACACTTGCTCGTGGCAGCATTTGAGTCAGGGCTTGGAGGACGGGAAGGAGTTACTGGCTTGGAGGAGGAGAGGGAGGCGCCCGGCCAGGAGGACTGTGTGTGCGGCTGCGGCGGGGTGTGGGGTGTGTAGGGAGGGCCCGTAGGGTCAGAGCCCCTGTGGGGTCAGGGCCACCGGGGAGAGATGCTGCTGCAGATGCTGGGCCCGTGGCCAGTGGTCTTCCAGCTGCGTGCAGACCCCTGGCCACCTCACCCCTGCGCCTCGTCCTCCAGCCCTGCTCTACCCACTGGTCCTGTGAGCATGTCTCTGCTCCAAGACGGATTCTGTGGTCATGGGGAGCGGTGCTTCTAAGGCGGCTGTAGGGGCGCCGGGAGCCTCAGGCTGAGTGTCAGCCTGGCGAGGCGGGAGCCCCGGGTTGGTGGTGCAGAGGGAGGTGGGGCGTGGTGGTCAGAACTGCCTCTCCCAGACCCCTAGACACAGCCAGGTGCTCCAGCCGGCCCAGACGGGCTGTGCGGGGCACCCGGGCAGGACACACGGACTCAGGGCTTCCTTGGCAGGGACAGCCTTGGGTATCACATCCACCTTCCTCCCCATTTCACAGATGAGGAAACTGAGACCCAGAGAGGATGCAGCTCACCCAAAGCTAGACCCCAGCCTGGACCCCGGAGCTCCAGCTCCGTCCTTGCCTGGGCCCCGGGGAGGATGGGGGTGCCCCGACCCCTCCACCAGCACCAGCAGCGGGGGTTACAGGGCTTCAGGCTGTGTCTGCTGGGGCGGCAGCCACAGGTGGGGGGTTGCTGCCCCATGCGCTGGACCCCCCAGGAAGCACCTGGGCGATGGAGGTGCTCGTGGCGGGGCATCACCATGAGTCCGTCACCTCACTGTCCGTCACCTGGGGCCGGCCCCTCCCCTCTCTGGCCAGCGTCTGCGTCTCTCACGGGGTGGGGTGTCCACCATCCCAAGGAGATTTGGGGGATTCTGGAACCGTCCGTGGGAGGATGGGTGGGAGGACGCAAGGAGGCCGCAGAGCAGCCCCGGCTGCACAGAGCGAGGCGGGGGTTCGGGACCCACGCGGGAGGCAGGGTGGAGAGGCCGCGGAGCTGTTGGTGGGGGGGTGGGGAAGGGAAAGGGAGGCGTGGGCGCCGCTGGAGGGTCACGTTTTGAGCACACCCCCAAGAGACACACGGGGAGGGCCTCGGGTCTGAGGCACGTCGAGCTCAGTGCCGATGCCAGTCCCTGCCTGGGCCCCTCTGCTCTGGCGCCACCCGGCCCCGCGCTGTCGGCCCCTCCCGGCACGGCCGCCCTCCCACAGCCCCACCACCCTGCTGCTCTGTGCGGTTAGAACCAGGAGGGTTGTGGTGGCTGTGTGGCCCCTCCTGGTTCTGTGGCTGCACCTCTGAGAGGGCTTTCACGTCAGGCACGCACAGGGACCACTGGACTCCCTCCTTCCCTTGGGAACCGGGCTGGGGGGCTGGTGCCGCGACGCCGGGCCTGGAGTTCGGGACACACACCTGCCTGCCGTCCCGCCCCTGGGAAGCGGGCACATGGTCCGGGCGCTCACACGGGCGAGCCTCGGGCTGTCCGCCTCGTGCCCGCTGCAGTCTCCTGACCCACGTGGAGTGGGGACATCCCCAGATGCCAGCCTCCCTGCCGTCTTTCCCGCAGTCTTGGCCCTGGCCTTGCCCGGGGCCTCCGCGGGATACATGTGGGCTGGTGTTGTCCTCCGGGCGGGACTAGTGTCTGTGCTCAAGCCGCGGATGTGTGAGCTGGACAGAACACAGGAGTGGGCCAGGCAGACACCCCATTTGGCAGATGGGGAAAGTGAGGGTCTAGGAGGGGCTGTGGCTTCCCCCGGGCCCAGCCATCTGGCACATTCTGAGTTGACAAGCACTCCCGAGGCCGCCTTAGGCCGGGCCGCGTGCCGGGCCAGGGCGGGGGCGCTGTCTTTGAGGACCTTGCGGAGCCACGGGTGAGCCGGGCCACCCAAACAGGTAATTAGGCAAGGGAGTGAATCCCTCCGTGCCTCAGTTTCCTCGTCTGTAAAATGGGGGTAATAACCGGTGCCTCGCGGCGTTTTTAGGACTCGACGCAGTAGCGATTGTCAGGCGCAAGGCTCTGTGGGCAGGGCGCAGGGCCTGGGTTCTAGTCTGGACTGGACGCGGTAGCGGTTGTCAGGCGGAAGCTCTGCGGGCCGGACGCAGGGCCCTGGGTTCTAGTCTGGAGTCTCTGGCCCTGGGGACGGGCACGCAGGGCTCGAGGCCTCTGAGAGACCCTGTGGCCCCCGTGGACAAGCCGCGGGGGCCCCCCTGGGAGCACCAAGCCCCCTCCTGCCCCAGCTCAGCTGGCACCTGTACAAGCCCTCCTTTGACCCTCAGCACCGAGCCCAATGCCTGCGACCCTGTGGGGCTCCACTGTGGGGGGCAGGCCCCGGCAGTCCCAGCCCGACAGCAGGCGGCCTGGGCTGGGCACCCTGCCTGCCTGGGCGCCGCAGGGAAGGCTCACATGGGGCGGGTCTCGCTGGGGCATGTCCCCCAGCCCGGGCCCAGGGCAAGTCCCCGTCTGCCACGGTGGGCAGAGCCTGGAACCAGGCCTGCTCCCAGGAGAAATGTGTCGGCCGAGCCGTCTCCAGGCTGGCACGTGAGGCTGTGGCCTGCAGGAGGGCTGGAGTGGCTGTAGGCCTGTGAGGTCCAGACAAGAGGGTCCCTGCTGTCACCCCTCCCCCACCTCGGGGTCCCGTCACCCTCGACGTCCCGTCACCCTCGACCGGTGGAGCCCAAGGGCGTTGTGAGCCCACCAGCTCTGATACCGTGTCTCATCTGTCCTCTCGTCTACCCCCTCAAGCAAGCTCTGGCCTTTGCACACGCCCTGGGACATGGAGCTCACTTCCTCTCAAGACCCGGCCGATTTGGGGTCAGAGAGCATACCCCTCCCACCCCCGCCGCCGGTGCTGCCGTCCACCTCCCTGCAGCCCCTGTGCCACTGCAGGCCCTGCACAGACTATACCTGCTCCCCCTGCCCTGCCTGAAACATCCCTCAGAGACTCAGACAGCGAGCTATTTTTCCCCAGGTGTCAGAGAAGACCCTGGGCCTCAGCACCGGGGAGTGCTGGCTGGTCCCACGTGAGAAAGTTGGGCCTGGAAAAGCTAGGTGTCGCTCAGGGTCACACAGAGACCCCGTCCGTGGAGGGCAGGGCAGGGAGGAGCCCCCAGAAGTACCGGCTTTGGTGCCAGGTGTGTGACGAGCGTCAGCAGGGGCCCGGGGCCCAGGGGGAGCCCAGAGGGGCCTGCAGGGGCCAGCTGGGTGAGCTCACGGGAGTGTGCAGGCACGTCCCTGGCAAGCCCCAGGCCACCCGCCAGGTCACACTCCTAGCAGGGGTGGGGGTAACCCTGGCTCCCTGGCGGGCCTGGGTGGGTTCTAGCCTGACTGTCCCCAGCTTGCTTTGTGGCCCAGCGCATGACCTCTACCTGCCTCTCTGGGTAGGGCTCCTCTAGGGGGTTCTCAGACCCAGGATGGGGCCCTGGCGCCGGCTCTGGCGGGTGGGAGGGCTGGACGTCTGTTCGGGTCAGCAGCGTTGGGCCCTGGTCTGCTGTGTTCCCCTTTGCTGCCCAGTGGGACGGGGAGGGGAGGGGAGAAGCGAGACTGAGGGCCAGGGCCTGCCGGCCACTGAGCCCGCTGGCTACCACGCCCCCTGGCCTTGGGCTACGTGTGCCCCTTCCCTCCTCGTGCCTTGGCTCAGGCCAGGGCCCTTGCCTGCCAGGCCTGGGCATATCACCACCCATGCTGGGCAGTGGCTGGGCTGGGCTGGGGTAGATGTACTCTGATCTCTGGGGCCCCACCCTGAGCCAATGCACAGGCTGAGGGCAGCTGTTGTGGCCCAGGTGTGGTCAGATGACAAGAAGAGCACATGTAGTGGTCTGGGGTGTGTCCAAACCAGAAGGAGAGGTGGCAGCGAGGGAGCCTGTCCAGGGACCCAGGGTGACCTCGGTGGGCGGCCCCAGCTTCTACCTTCCTCCCTGCCCTGGACACATCTGCTCCATCTCAGCATCTGGGGTAGCGGGCGGAGGGCATGGTGCGGCCTGCCCGGCTCGGGAATGCAACCCAGGAATAGAAACAGGGCGCCTGGACAAGCCCTGAGCCCCGGCAGAGGCGAGGGCCGCCCGGGGGCTGGGGGTGGGGGCAGGCGCTCAAATCTCAGGACGCGCACCCTTCCCACTCCTCCCGCGCTCCTGCTGCAGCTTCCCCTACGCATTCCTCGCCTGGGTTTTGTTTTCTGTGGTCTTGTGTTACGGAAACAGCAGCCCGCGAACGTGCCCCTCTCCATTCCCTGCCCCCGGAGAGTGCAGCCTGCGCCACCCACTGGGCATCTCGTACCCTGAGCGTCGATCCTACGCCTGCAGCTTCAGGGCCAGGAGAGCCGGCGCTTCCCAGTCCCGAGGCTGCAGGGAGCAGGGCCAGGGTGGGCACCAAGAGGGTGGTGGGCGCGGGAGGGCCAGGCGTCCTGGCGAGGCACCTGTCTCCCCGGCCGCGTGCCCTGACGGCCCCGGTCTCCCTTCCTGCTCACAGGTGATCGCTGTGGTCATGGACATGTTCACCGATGTGGACATCTTCAAGGATCTGCTGGATGCCAGCTTCAAGAGGAAGGTGGCCGTGTACATCATCGTGGACGAGAGTAACGTCAAGTACTTCCTGCACATGTGTGAGCGGGCCCGCATGCACCTGGGGCACCTCAAGGTGAGCCGGCTCCTCATTCAGTCGGTTCACAAACACTTGGAGCACTGCCTTGTCGGTCCGGATCCGGGAACCTAGAGTTCAGTGTCCTAGAGCCGCCCACCGAGTGGTCACGCGGCCTCTGCTTCAGTATCAGGGGACAGGACACTGCCTGTGACCAGGTGCTGGAGCCCACGTGAGGTGCTCCCTCACAGGTGTTTCCGAGCAGCCCGTGCCGCAGTGGTTCTGTCTTTGCTCACCTCCAGTGACAGGGTACTCACCCCCCTGGCTCTGGCAGCAGGCCCCAGCTGGACAGCTCCAACTTCCAGGAAGTCCTTTCTTGGTTTTAAACCAAAATCTGTTTCTGTAAAATGTCCACGCACGGGCTTTAGGATCCAGCGCCAACAGAGGAAGCTCCCTTGGGCTGAGTTCAGGGAGGGCTTCTTTGGTGGCTGCAGAGTTGAAATGCACTTGAGGAGTGAGCAGACTAGAAAAGGCCTTCCAGGGAGGGACACTGGGGACAGAGGTGGAGTTGTCAGGTCGGGCCTGGGTTCTCAGCATTGCTTTGCTGTGTGTCCTAGAGCACGTCACCTCCCCTCTCTGGACTCCGGGATCTCACTGGTCCAACAGAGGGGCTGATGACCCGTGTGACTGGGCTCTTCTGCTCAGACACCCTGGCATCTGGTGCCTTGCTTGGGAGTGGAGGGAGCCCTCCTTCCGCCCAGCCATTGCTTGCTACCTACTGTGTGCAGCTCGCGCCCCGGAGCACAGATCAGTATGCGTAACGACAGCTAATACTTCCACAGCTCCCGTCCCAGGCACGTGACATGGTTAACTTAGGTACCCTCACGGCAGCCGGTGGGAGGAGGCAGCTGTCCCACTTTACAGATCAGAGGTGTCACTTAACGTTAGTAAGCGAAGGATAAGGGGGGTGGGGGCCAGCACCGAGCCCTCGGGCTGAGCACAGGTCAGAATTCCTCGGGGCAACTCCAGGCTGGTTGATTAACAAGGGGTTGGGCTCCCGGGCCTGTCAGTTGTCGGCGTTGTCAAGTGATGCCCAGCCCAGCTGAGACCCTTCCAGTGGGTGTGAGCTCTCTGGGCTGCGAGTCTCTGGCTGTTGGGACATGTTTATGTGGCCTCTCTGGTGGGCTGACCCCAGCCCTGTGCTCACCCGCTGTGCTGCCCTGCCTGCCGTGTAACTAGCACCGAGAGCCAGCTCCCGGGGGAGACGGCTCAGGCCGGGAGGCCCGGAGTGTGGAAGAGGCGTCTTTTCAAAGGTGACTGCAGGGGCCTCAGCCGTGCGGGCCGCAGATCACAGAAACTCAGGGCTCTCCCTCCAGCCCTCTGCCGTGCTCAGGAAGAGGCTGACGGGCCCACTCCCCCTGAGCCCCTGCCCCACGCCCAGTGGGGACCCTGCACACCTCGCGTCCCTCTGCCCTCAGGCATCCCCCCGCATGCGGACAAAGAGGCAGGGAGGGGGCTTGTCTGTGCTGAGCGGGGATCCAAACCCTGCGTGGCCGCCCCAGAGGCCTCTTCTTAGTGGGGAAACCCTAGATGCCAGGCTCCTGGGAGGGTCTGGAGCTCCCGGGAAGGGGGGCAAGAGGGGCAGGCCATCCAGACCAGGTTTCCAGACCAGGAAAACCGAGGCCTGAGGGAGCCTGTGCCTTGCCCTGAGGCATTCCACCAAGTCGGGGCTGAACCTAAAGGCCAGTGATGGGAAGCTGGCACAGACGCGGCCACACACCCTTGGTGCCCAGTGCCCTGGCTGAGGCCGCATCTAACAGCGGGGCCGCCCTGGTGCTGCCTGCACAGGCTTCCTGGCTGCCAACCCCGACGCCGGGCCTACCTCTCTGAGCCTCCAGGGCTTTGTGACCACAAGGACGCCTCACCAGGTTGTTTGAGGATGAAAGCAGAGGAGACAGTGGCTGTGAAAGTGCTCTGAGCTAAGGAGAGGCACACGGTTGCAGCAGTAACAGGAGTTATAAACGTCGGCCCTGGGCGGAGGGCGGAGGGCGGAGGGCTTGAGATGAGGCCACAGCTCGGGGCACGGAGGGGGTCTCTGGCCCAGCCTGCCCTTCTCGCCACCTCCCTGCTCTGGGGAAGGTGGCAGGTCCGCAGGGTGACGTGCCCAGGAGCCGGATGCTGTGGGACGGCCAGGCATCTTCATGGGAAGGAATGTGTGACCCTGGCCACCTCATTCTCGCCTCCGAGCCCGCCCACTCCCAGCCTGGGCAGGTGGCCAGAGGCTCCTGTGGGCCCAGTCCTGGCCAAGTGTCCCCTTGTCTAGAGCCTGCCTCCCTGCCTGCAGGCAGGCTGGGCCCAGACCTGTCTCGGGAGCACTTCCTTTGCTGGTAATCCCTGGCCCCACCCTCGGCGTCCGCTGCCCCTGCCCAGCTCTGCAGCGACCTGCCTTCAGGTCATGTGGGCCCAGGGTGTAGGTTGTGCCTGGTGGGGTCATACTTGTGACCAAGGGGGTGCTGGGCGCTAGGAGCCAGGCCTCGGCCCCAGCTCTGCCCCTGCACTGTAACCTTAGGCAGAGACACTGAGGTTCTGGGCCTCAGCCTTCCTGTCTGAAAAATGGGAATATCGTCATTTATTCGGCAGGGCTGCCGTGAAGAGTCAAGGAGGCCACGTGGGGGCAGGGCACTCGGTCACGAACTCCCTTCCTATCTGCGGGTGGGGCAGCTGCGGCCCCTCCCGTGAACCCCCAGCTCTGGTCTGAGTGCCAGGGGGCTTCCCTTCCCTCTCTGAGCAGTGGTCTGGCTGGGGACCCCCCCAGTCTCCCCCTCCGGGCAGCCCCCCAGCCTGAACCCCTGAGCTCACACAACACATTCTGGAAACAGCTGCAGTATCGCTTGGGTCCCCTCCCAGTTTCCAGGTGAGGCGGGAGGACAGAACCTCCCTGACGCGAGGTTCCCAGCTGTCCCGAGCGTCCCCACCCGCTGGCTCAGCTGGGCCCCGACTCCCCCAGGCAGGGAACATGGGAACGAGTGCCCATACTACACGTGGGAACGGGCCTTGAGAAGACGACCCAACCCTCTCATCGCAGGGCCCGGGGCAGGCCACACCTGGGGGTGATGCCCAGGGCCGGTGGGAGGCAGGCCTCGAGGCTCACAGCCTAGCACGGGACCGGAGCTGTGAGATGCCTGACTGATCCGAAAAGCTAGTCTGCTTTGTGTAGCTGAACTGGAAAAACCAGCAGCCACTTGGGCGAAGGCTGGACCCATTTCTGATGAACAAAGAATCCCCAGGCAGTGTGGTCACGGGAAGGCGCTGGGTGAGGGTTCCGGCTCACGCTAGACAGGCCAGCACTGGCTCCGATCTGGTGCCCGGGCCTCCTCCTCTCCCGACCTGCCTTCTCTGAGCCTGGCCTGGCTCTGGAATGGACTCAGGGCACTGCCTCTCAACGTTTGGCAACGTCCAGAGGTGTTTTTAATGGCCGTGGCATCTGGTGGGTGGCGGCCAGGGATGCTGTTCGACGGCCTACAATGCACAGGACAGCCGCTAACAGAGAACCACCTGGCCCAGAACGTCACAGAGCCAAGCGGCCTGGCCCAGGGGGAGAGCCAGGAGCCCCCAAGCCCTGCCCTGCCCCCTGCCCCCAAGGCTGCTTCCCATCTCAGCTTCACAACAGCCCGGGGGAGGCCAGGGTGAGTATTGGTCTCCCTACCCCATTACAGAGAGTGAAACAGGCCCTTTAGAAGAGAGCAGAGGTTGGCTGGCACACGGAGACATGGCTCTCTGTCCCTGACCTGGCCTGATCTTGCTGTCACCGCTCAGGCCTGCTCAGGATGGTCTCTGGGCCTCCCCACTCCCCCTCCGGCCCAGAAGGTGCGAGCAGACCCCTGGAGGGTGAAAGGGCCGCCAGGGTGCAGCTGCGGGCTGTCCTCAGTCCCAAGGGGCCGGACCCTGTCCACTGGGAGGCCCTGGGGCAGGTCACTCCTCTCCCCGAGCCGCCTGGCCATTGCATACAGCCGACAAGCCTGGCCTCCCTGGGCCTGAGTCCACACCATTCCAGATGTTCTCCTGTCCTCAGTGTCGGTCCCTCACTGGTCCCCCACCAGCCCCCCGAGAGGCAGGGATCACACCCCCGTCCCACTGCACGGCACAGCCCCCTCGTCCCCTCTAGTTTAGGGAGCAGCCACTGAGTGCTGGGCCCCTTCCCGGCCCCTCCCCTGATGCACTGAGTCTTCACAGCAGCCCTGAAGCCGGGGGTGGGCAGGCCCATTTCACAGACGAGAACCCCGAGGCGTGAGGAGGCCAGGTTGCGTTCGTTTGCGCCAGTACTGGAGCCTTGTTTGACCAGAGCTCGAGAGCGACCCACCTGCTCCAGTAGGAGCCTGGGCTTGTCCCCCCGGCTCCCACCAGCCCCGTGTGAGCACAGGAGGCCCCGTGGAGGTGTGGGGTGTGGTGCTGAGGCTAACTCCGCCCTCGTGCCCAGCACGGCCTGCCCTGTACATGCTTGGGGCAGATGCAGCTCTGCCATCCTCCCCGGACGTCCCCTCAGGGGCGATCACTGCGGCCCTCACATGTGAGGAAATGAGGCTCCAGAGGGTCTGGGGACTCGCCCAGGGCACCCCACTCGTCCCCCCCCTGCCTGCCACGTGCTCTGCTAGGGGCGTTCCAGGCTCAGAGACAATGCGACTTTGTGGGATCCTCCAACTCTGCTCGCCCGAGCCCTGGCTCCTGAGACGTTACCTCATCTGGGCCAGGCCCCACGGGGCGGTGTCACCCAGGAATAAACAGAAGCTGCAGAGCTGGGCTGCCGTTGGGCACAGGTGACAGGGGAAGGCCTCCCAGGATCTCTGCTCAGGCTTCCGGCCCCCAAGCGTGCTGTGCGTTCAGTACAGTCACAGACACTAATTGCCCTGGGCTGCAGCCAGCTTCCTGCTGTGCAGGCTGTGTGCAGATAGGCAGCCGGGGGAAGGGCGGGCAGGGGAGCCAGCCTGGGAGCAGAGGCGTATCTGCCTTCTGGGCCGGGCCCCACGGCCAGGCGGGCATCCATGGGACCTGCCCCTCACCCTCTGTGGGTACTGCCCTGAGGCTGCCCCGGCGGAAAGGTCCGGGACCTGTCACAGGCGGGACAGGCGCAGGAGCACCGAGGGCTGTGGGCTGGAGCGGAGATGGCCTCCAGTTCTGTCTTTTCTCCCCTCTGCCCCTGCCCAGACTCACATCCCTCAGGTGCAGAAGCCCCTCCTGTCCTCTTCCTCTGCTCCCTGTGTGTTTCATGCACATTCCCCGCTGGACGCCGGGACTGGACGGCTCCGACCCCTCACCCCCTGCTCTAAGCCCTCTGTGGCTCCCTACTGCCCCCGGGCCCCACCAGGCCCCTCAGCGGCCGTAGGGTCTTTCCTCGGCATCTGTCTGGGCCCGCTCTGCTGGCTCCTTTGCCCGCCCCCCTCCCCCAAAATCCTCCCATGTCTGAATCAGGCCTTTGTAGTCCTGGGTCTGGGGTGCTGCGTCCTCTTCCCACCCGGCCCGCTCTTCCTTGTCTTTCACACGTCAGCCCAGACGCCAGCCTTCCCGGGAGGCGCCCCACAGCTGGGGTCGTTACTTATCTGCTTCCCCCTCTCCTCCAACGAGGGATCTGTGTCACTGTCATGTCTGTGTCTGCGCTGGGGACCTCGGCAGGGGTCAGTGAACGAGTTAATAAGCTGGGGCCGGTGAGTGGGTGAGGGTCAGGGTTAGGGGATGTCGCAGAAGATGTAACAGACCAGCACCCCCCGCAGGCACAGACCCCTCTGAAGGGACTGAGGCTCCCGTCACCGGGGCCTACAAGGGGTTTCTGTCCTGGGCATGCGTCAGATCACTGGGGCTTATGTTAAAAACGGAATTCCTGACCCCAGTCCCCCCGAGTCGAACCTGGGGCAGCTGCGAGCCTGTGTTTCTAACACACTGCCTGGGCGATGCTTGCACCCCCGAGCCCAAGTCTGCTTCCTGCCCTGAGGTCTACGTTGGGGTGCCCTTAGCCGTCCCCTTGACTCTTGGGGGTCAGCCAGGCTTGCCCCGCCCATCCTGGGGTCCCTCCACCACAGGCTTTTCCCACCTGCCCCTCCCTTGGAACGAGCAGCTCTCCTGATGAAAGGGGAGCCAGCCCCTGGCCCACACACACCCACAGGCTTGCGCAGAGGGAGAGCCCTGATGCCCAGAGAAAGGCAGGAGGGGCCCAGCCTTGACACGGGCCATGCTGGGTGTGCGTATGACGCCTGGGAGACCCCCCCTACCCCGGCTCTCGGCTCCCCTGCCGTGGTTTCTCAGGGCCTTTCTAGCCTGCTCCTGAGCCGACGGCGCCAGCACAGGGAGGAGGGATGTGGCCATTCCCTGAGCTGCCCCTGGGTCCCAGGCAGGGGTCTGGCCCACGGGGAAGTAGGGGAGTTTGCCGGCATCCCTGCCCACAGTGCGCAGGGCTTAGGGGGACAGAGAGACAGCGGTGCGGGGGAGACCGGGGGCGAGGCCCGGCTGGTCACCCGTCCTGGCAAGGCCACTGATCTGCCCAAGTGCAAGACCTAGATTCCCTCAGGGCAGCCCCTCCCCTTCCCGAGCTGCACAGCCCCCCAGCCATCAGGGGGACCTTCCTGAAATGTGTCTGCATCCCCCTCCTGCTCGGGACCCTGCAGCAGCATTCTCCAGGCTGGCCCGCACACGGGGCCTGTCCGGCTGGGCTGCCCTGTGGACCCCTTCAGGCCACACCGAGACCATGCTGCAGCCCTTCATCTCCAGCCCCTGCCCTCCTCCCACCCCTGCCCACATCGGCGCGTCCCCACATGCACCGCCCCTTTCCCCAGGCCCGTCGGCGATCCCCCGAATCCCTCCCTGAGCCCGGGCAGGGTGGTCAGTGCTGGGTCGTGTAACTCTGCCCCCTGTCTCCCAACACAGAATCTCAGGGTGCGGAGCAGCGGAGGGACCGAATTCTTCACGCGGTCGGCCACCAAGTTCAAGGGTGCCCTGGCCCAGAAGTTCATGTTCGTGGATGGAGACCGGGCCATCTGCGGCTCCTACAGGTGACTCTGGCTTTCTGGGGGCCAGGGGAGGGGCGGCTCCAGTTCCCAGCTGGTTTCTGCCCTTAATCCTGCCTTGTGACACCCCGGTTATTCCAGTTCACCGGTCCCCAGACTGCTGAGGTGTGAGTGGGGCTGGGCATGCCTGCACGCTGCCCACCCGTCTCGGAAGCAGGCAGAGCGACGCTTTTAGCCGTGAGACTGTTGTTCCTGCCTCGAGGTGTCAGCAGCCAGAGGTGGGCTGTGGGCCAGGCCGGCTGCGTCCTCCCAGGCCCACAGGGCGGTCACTCGGAGAGCTGCTCTCAGGGAGGGGCCAGGATGAGGACGGTGCGGTCTAGCTCTGCCAGCCCTGCCACGCAGGGGGCAGCAAGGCAGGGGCCATCCACGGCCACACGGGGTGGGCACAAGTCGCTGTGCCGACGACCCCCGCTGTCCAGGCTGCACACCCGCAAGGAGCTTGCCACACAGGCGCTGCCTGAGGTCCCACACCGGGCCTGACGCTGGGGCTCGGGCCCCGTCGGGCCCCGTCCTCTGCCCCTGCTCGCTTCTCTTTAATCCCTTCTGTGGCCACGGTCTGATGGACGCTGGCCTGTGCGTGCATGGGGGTGGGGGGCTGGGGGCTGCTCCCTCTTCCCGGGCCCTGGGCCCTGCGCCTGACCAGGCTGCCGCCCTTTGTTGCAGCTTCACGTGGTCGGCTGCAAGGACGGACAGGAACGTGATCTCCGTGCTGTCGGGCCAGGTGGTGGAGATGTTCGACCGGCAGTTCCAGGAGCTGTACCTCACGTCACACGGCGTCAGCCTCAAGGACATCCCCATGGAGAAGGAGCCTGAGCCCGAGCCCGTCGTGCTGCACTCTGTGGTCCCGCAGGTGCCCTCGGGCACCATGGCCAAGAAGCTTGTCAACCCCAAGTACGCGCTGGTCAAGGCCAAGAGTGCTGACGAGATCGCCAAGTTGTCCTCCGAGCAGCAGGAGGCCTCCAGGACCCTGGGGGTGCGGGGCACGGCCCTAGCCGAGCTGCCGGGAGACCTCCCCGAGCCGCCCCTGCCCATCCACCCGGGGCTGCTCAACCTGGAACGGGCCAACATGTTTGAATACCTGCCCACGTGGGTGGAGCCGGACCCGGAACCCGGCAGCAACATCCTAGGCTACATCAACATCATCGACCCCAACATCTGGAACCCCCAGCCCAGCCAGATGAACCGCATCAAGATCCAGGACACATCCCAGGCCAGGACCCAGCTGTGGAGGCAGAGCCAGGACTCCAGCCCCGCCCCCCAGCCCAGATCCCCCCGGGACGGGGTCCCAGCCGAGAACAGCCGCCCCCAGGGGGACACCGAGCCACAGCCTCCTGTGGCCAAGCCCCGCACAGTCCCAGTGGCAGACCTGCTTGCCCAGGAGGGCGGCGGTGTTGGCTGGGCCCTGGCAACCCCAGAGGGGCAGGCACCCCATGACCGGACGGACCACGGGCTCCCCAGGACGGCAGGCCCAGGCCATGCCCTGCTTCAGTACCAGCTGTCTATGACCCAGGATGACCCCGACGGCGGGGGGCCGGCGGTCCCCAATGGGCTGGAGGGGGAGGAGGAGGAAGACGACGACGACTACGTGACCCTCAGTGACCAGGACAGCCTCTCAGGCAGCTCTGGCCGTGGCCCTGGCCCCGAGCAGCCCTCGGTGGTCTCCTCATCTGTGTCAGATGAGTGTTCTGAGGTGATGGAGCGCTCGGCCGCCCTCCGGAGTTGCCACTCAGAGCAGGTGGCCAACGGGTCAGCCCAGCCCCCCCGCCAACATCTGAGCACTCCCCACGTGACCCGTGGGACCTTTGGTGGACCCCTGGGTGGCTCCTCGTGGGCCCAGGGTCAGGAGAGAGAAGAGGCAGGCGCTCTGAGGATGCAGGCCCCACACCTGGCAGACAAGGAGGCACAGGTGGGTCGGGGCCCCTGCGCACCGGGGTCCTGGGAGCCCCTCCCCCACGCGTGAGCACCCAAAGGTGCCGTCTGCTGGGCAGCCGCCTCCCCAGGTTATTACCCAGCATCCCATAAAGGCAACCTGAGCCAGCTACCAGGATCCAAAAGGAAACACACAACACACCCAGAGGTTTCAGGGGTGTGGTGTTATGTGGGTGGTCTGCTCCCTAGTTTGTGGATGGCGGCGGCACAGAGATGTTCCTCCACACCCTGAGATCACACAGCAGTAGGTAGTCTTTGCCCGGACCTTATGTCAAGCCATCTCCGTGTCGATCCCTTTGACTGTGGCCCTGGGGACCACTCCCCTCCCCGCTCCCCCAGGCCGGGAAACAACTTGCCTCTGTCCTTGACCTCTCCTCCTGGTGACCTCTGCACCCTGCAGCCAGCCCAGCCCCCAGGGCCCGTCCTACCTGGGAACAGCACACGGCTGATCATGCCCGGCATGATGATCAGGCCCATGGGCAGCATCTTGAGGTAGCTGGCCAGGATGGAGCCCCCCTTGGCGTGGTTCAGGTCCCTGGCGGACAGTGAGCGCTGCACGATGACCTGGGGGCAGGGGGAGGCAGTGAGCCCCAGCCTCCTCGGGGTTTCTCACCCGTGGGCCTCAGGGCGTGTGTGAGATAGGTGCTGTCCCACTAGCCCGAGACCGGCCTGAGACAACCGTGCCCACCCTGACACCCAACAGCATCCCTGCCAGTTGTCTGAGCACCTGGGGCCAAGGTTCTCTCCGGGGACTCAGTCTCCCTAGCTGTCGAGGAGGGAAGGTGTTGGTCCTGACCAGCCCGTCACCCTGGCAGTTGTCAGGGCGGGAGGCGACCCTGGGTGGGTAGGTTATCAGGGACACCCCCCCCACCTCCTGCACCCTCACGAGAGGCTGGCAGGCTCATGCACGTGCCAAGAGCAGACGCTAGTTCCAACTGTGTCGTGTCCCTGGCAGAGGTCTGGGGCTTTAGGGTCTGGGTTTGGGGAAGCTTGCGTTTCAGTAATGCAAGGAGCTAGAAGCTGCAGCATGAGGGCAACTCTTCATATAGCCTCAGGCAGCTCCTGCCTGGGCCTCGGCTTCCAGATCTGCAGAATGGGAGGGGGGTAGTTGGAACTGATGGCATCTGAGATCCCTCCGAGTTCTGACACCATGGTTCTACTTTTTTAAAAAAAGAATGTGGGACTTTAAACAGCTTTACTGAGACGTGATTCACACACAGTTCAGCCACATAAAGTGTACACCTCCATGGTTTTTAGTATGTTCACAGAGTTGTGCAATCTGTAACTTTGAAATACAAGTATTTTTCCTTTGGTGTTCTGCAGTTTAACTCACCTCCTGCAATCCAGAAGTAGGAATTCTTTGTGATTTTAAGTTATTTTCCAAACACGCAGGTTTGACAGGTAGCTCCTAGCATCTCCCTCTAGACACAGCTCTTGATGAAGCATTAATTACAGGGTGCCAGGGCAGGGCAAGCTCTAAAACAGATTTTTCTCTGGTAGATCAGGCAGGGATGGGGTCATTTTCAAAGCTCTCAGGGTGCAGCCCACTGAATCCACTAGAATATTCCTTGGTGTCCATTGGGAGACTCCACCCTCCCCGGCTCATCCTCCAGCACCTTTTCATCAACGGGAGAAAATAACCTGGGTTTACATCAAAGCAAAGGGGCTCCAGGGCATTCTGGGAAATAGTGGCTTGTAGCCTGTTCTCCGTCAGAGGACCTCAGATGCTTTCTCTATGTGGTCTTTTCCATCTTTTCCCAAGGTCTTACCTGGCTGAAGATAGTCAGTACTTAATAGTCGTGGACCTAGTGGGCCATGCTTGATCTAATGTCTGACGCCTAGGGAACAGTTAACATCCAACGGAACAAATGCAGACTCATCATGTCAGGCGTAGGAGTGGAAACAGCCTTTGTTTTAGGAGGAAACTGTTTCCACCACTGTACTCGAACTCCCTCCACTTTCACGAAAGTGGTTTTTGTGAAGGCCCAAAATTGTGTGTGTCCATCTCCGAGGCCCCTCAGTGCTCGTTTGTGTTTAGGGTCCTTAAGAGAAACTGTCGTGTGTTTCTTCAGAGGCCCATCTAAGTGTCTCAGAGGAAATGAGATGAAAATCGTACTCCTGTAAAGGAGCTCTGGATCAGAGGTGATTACCCCTCAAAATTTAGGCTTCTGAGCAGTTTGTAATAGTCACCTCAAGGTCCAGAAGCGAAGGCATGCCCTTGGAGGTGTGCTCACTCGCACTTACTGTGGAGCGCAGTCCCACAGAGGCTGAATAGCACTTGGATGTTGGCTGGACCGCGTCTAAAAATAGAACTCTGGGACTTCCCTGGCAGTCCAGTGGTTAGAACTCTGTGCTTTCCCTGCCGAGGGCGTGGGTTCAATCCCTGGTCGGGGAACTAAGATCCCACAAGCCCCGTGATGCAGCCCAGGGGAAAAAAAAAAAAAAGAACTCTGACCTGCCCGGGAAGCCACCCCGTTACGTACAATAAACAGCTCTCAGAGCCACGCAGGAAGGCCGACGGTTATCTCCAGTAACCACTGAGGAGGCTGCACGATGACTGCTCTAACAGTTAGCCCCAGGTGGCCAGGACCTAATCAGTAACTGACAGCATCTCTAACTTTTGTCCCCTGCTCGCTTCCTACCCGCACCAATCACAGGGTCGCCCCACCTCCCGTGTCCCCAGGCCGCGGCCTCCCATCAGGGCCTCCCATCAGGACCTCTGCAGAGCTCCCTGGCTCATCTGCCTGCCTTTCAGCCTCTGCCAAATGTGAGGGACGGAAGCTGCCTCCCATTTGCTGTAGCTCAAAACAAACTGCCTTTGCTTTTCTTAAAAAAAAAAAAAAAAAAAAATGACAGGGTGCCCGGGCTGGCAGTGCGGGGTAGGGCAAGCTGATTCCAGTCCTGCCTCTCCGCCAGCTCCTGTGACGCACCGTAAGTCCTTTCCTCGCTTTGGGCCTCAGTCTCCCCGTCTAGACAGTGAGGGAGTCAGACGTGCTTCTCTGTAGACCCTTCCCCTGTGATGTCCTGTGATTACAAGAGCCCAGGGCCGCGCTCCCCACAGGAGAGAAGAGTTTCCCTAAATCCCTGCGTGTCTTCCCTTATTTTGCTCCGTGCTCTTGGCGGCCAGCCCCGGGAGGTGGGCGGGACAGCCGTGGTCGCCCCATTCTACAGCTGGAGAAGCTGAGGCTCGGTGCCCCAGCAGGCAAGGCCGGGGCCTCCCCGGCAGCACCCTCCCAGTGCCTCTCTGCACAGGCCCTGCCGGAGGCCAGCTCCCTCTCCCGGCCCGGCCACTGGACCTCCCTGAACCGCTCTGTCCTCGCCTGCAAGATGTGACATGACCCCCGACCTGCAGGGTTGCTGCAAATCCTGGATGAGGCCGCGTGTGGACGGCCAAGCCCGTGCCCAGGTGGCCGGCTGCGAGTCACCAGGTTTAGGCGTTCATCAGGGCCACCTCGGGGTCAGCTACGGCCCTGTGCCACCCAGGAGCATTTGGACCCCTTGGCTGTGAGATGGGGACAAGAGAGCCCACGGGAACACGGGGAGAATCGAGGTGACGGGGCCCATGCACTTGACACTGCGCCTGACCTGCGCGGGAGACGGAAAAGTGGTGGCCGCCACGAGGACTGACCCAGCTGCTGCCTGAAAGACAGCCCGTCTGAAACTGCAGCAGCGGCAGGTGACGCGAGGAGCGCCGGCACCACGGGAGCGGGCAGGCCCCAAGGCCCCTCGGGTCTGTGCGCCTCCGGGGGCTGCTGACTGAGCGGCTGAGGTCGGGGAGGGGTGTGGCAGCTCTCTGCCCACCGGGCCTCTGCCTCCTGTTTATTGGGTTTGTTGGGCTCTGATGTCACCTACGCACTGCGGCTGAGCTGGGAGACACTGAGAAGCCTAAAGAAAACGAAAAGTGCCCGTGGCCCCGGCACACAGAGCTGCCGCTTGCCGCTGGCCACACCGTGGGTGTCCCGGGGGCTGAGGAGAGTCCTGCCAAGCCCCCAGGGCCCAGGAGGTCGGTACCACGCAGGCGGGGGTTCTGGTCCAAGGCCCAGCAGTCGCCCAGGCAGACCCAGCCTGAGCAGGACAATGCGGGGGGGGAAGGCTGAGGCCAGGCGCGGGCCCCCAGTGCCGGTGGCACTCTGGACCACCTTGGGGTCAGCTGCCTCCTTGTGTGACCTTCTTATCCAGGAGGCAAGCCCAGTCCAGCCCTGACCTCCAGGCCACTCACCTGGCCTTCATGGGAGAATCTCCTGAATGCTGCCCCACCCAGAGACGCCAATGCCATGCCAGGCCATGCTGAGTGGGGAGGGAGCGAGAGGTGCCCTGGGGCGGAGGGGCCCCGGCTGGCCCACAGGGCAGTCTAGACTCTTCCCCGCATGCCCTCCACCGCCAGCCTTTCAACCAGCCCCTCGCTCACCCAGGCCGGCGGCCCCCAGGCCCCCCAGGGGTGCTAGGCAGACACCTGTGGTGGGCGCAGCCTACAAGGGACTCTCCGGCACCATGTCACAGATGGGAAAACTGAGGCCCAGCCTCCCACGGTTCCTGGACCCTCCCAACATAGATTGCCTCCCGCCGTCACAGCCCAGGCAGGGTCTCCCAGCGAGCACACAAAACACCTGTGCTCGGGACATGCAGAGCGCTCCTCGCCGGGCAGGCACTCCACCCTGGGCCTCAGTGTTCTGGCCTGTGGATGGGGCCGCCAGGCCTGCCTCACAGGGAAGCTGCCCCCCTTCACCCCACAGTGACTGGCTGGGTCGACTCTCGGGCTGGCTGCCTCGCTCCTGGGTGGGGCTCTCGAGGCCACGGGTCCAGAGGCGAGGACGGTCATCAGGCCTGTGCCCGCTGAGGCTCTGGTGCTCACGAGGCCCCTTCCCGCCCAAGTGCCACCTGGAGCTACCCGTGGCCCTCGAGGCAGGCAGGGCGGGGGCATCGTCTGCTTCTGCCCAGAGAGGGAGCAGGGCCGCCTGGTGCCACCTGGTACGTGCCCAACTTGGGAAGGCCTAGAGTCAGACTCCGGAGGAAGACCTAGCCGCCACACTCACCACACACGCGGGCGCAGGGGGAGGCACTGTCTCTGGCATCCCCGTCCGTCCCTCTTACGGAGAATGTGGAGGAGGGGGGCGGGGCATGGGGAAGAGTAGGCGCTGGCCTTACTGCGACCTCGCAGGCAGACCGTTCCCCTGGGACACGTGGGGAAACCGAGGCACGGAGGACTGGAAGATACTTGTCTAGGACCACCCGTTGGTGAGTGGCAAGGCCAGGAAGCAAACCCAGGTGTGCCGGCTGCAGCCTGCCTGGCAAGGGCCCCTCAGGAAGGGGCAGAGCTGCCCCAGCCCCTGGGTCTCACTCACTCTGCTCTCTCTCTCCCAGGGCCAGCGGTTCCACCACTACCGAGTCCCTAGGGATAAAGATGCCTTCCCGCAGCCGTCGAGGACCCTGGGACCCCCGCGGTACCGCCCCACCGCCAATGGCGCCCAGAGCTCCGGCAGGAAAGCGGGCCCGGCTGTGGCAGCTCCCCAGCACTGGCAGGCCAAGGGTGGCCCGGAGCCCTCTGAGCTGCCGGGTCCTGGGGCCCCAAGACTGGCCCGAAACGCCAGCCCCCAGGCCGACGTCAGGGCCGCCGAGGAGCATTCCAGCCCCCTTGGAATCCCGTACTCCAAACTGTCCCAGTTGAAGCACCTGAAGACCAGGATGGGTGGCCAGTGGGCTTCATCCGACTCTAAACGGCAGGCCCAGGCCCCCCGGGACTGCAAGGACCCCTAACACCTCGTGCCCGGGCCTGAAGCCACGCCATCCACGGCTTCCACCCCAGCCCGGGCTCACCGCGCAGGTGTTCCCTGGCCGCCCTGACCTCCAGAGCCACCCTGGAAGAAAGGAAGGTAGGGAGGGCGGTGACCTCACCTGGTCGGTGCACCAGTACCAGGTGGCCATGACGGTCAGGCCGAAGGTCATCCCGGTCCACGGGAGGTCCCCCGTGGAGGGGTCTCGGAACATGTGCATGGCGTCTGCCCGCGGCACGTGGCAGGTGGTGTTGGAGATGATCCTGGATGGGACGGCCCGGGCGTAGGCTGGCGCCAGCTGATCATACCCGCCGATCTGCTCGAAAGCTGGAGGGGGTGGGCGGGACAGGCACGGTTGGTGGCTGGCGGCCGTGACTCCCAGCCCCGCTGCCCTCAGCTCACGAGTAACTTCTTAATGCATCAAACTCAACTTTTCCCACTTCACCTTTTCCAGGGTCTGGAAAGGTATGGAGGTAGAGAGTTTTAAAATAGGTGAATTCAAAGGACTATTTTATTTGTATTTAAAATGATAATATTAAATGAGCATTCCACACGAGGGCACCCCAGTGTCCTGCGGCCTCTGGACGCCCACCAGCCTCGGGCGAGGAGCTCTCTGCCAGGCTGTCGACCCAAGGAAGCAAACGTGTCTTTTCTTGGCATTCGAGGACCTTCCTGAGGAATCTGAAGGGCTAACGTCCTGACCCAGGGGCTTCCAAAGGACATGAGTTCGGCAGAGCTGAGTATGGCTGGGGGATGTGGCACTGAGAAGGGACACAGAGTCCCCAGAGGGGCAGGGGCACCACCAAGGCTACACTGCCAGGCGGCCGGCGCGAGCCAACCACGTTCACCCCCTCACTGCTCCTGCCTCGGGGTCTGGGCCCACCTGTGGCTTTTGCTTTGTCTGTGGTCACTCCCCCGCCCCCATCCAGACCAGGCCTGGCTGCCTGGGTGCCTCTCCCGCAGTGGGCTCCGGGTACACAGGCCCCTGGTCTGTGAGGAGGCTGGGCAGCCACAGGCCCCACTCCCCCGCCTTCCCCAGCAGGCGGCCCGCTGCCCGGACTCTGGGCTCCCGGCACCAGTGCCACCTGTAGCCCAGGCCAGGCCAGGGGGAGTGCTCAGAGCGAACGGACGAACACCAGACACGGGTCGGAAACTGCCCAGCCACAGGGTCCTAGAGTCTGAGTCTGGAAGAGACCGTTTGCTCTCCGTGGGATCCTCCTGGCTCTGCTTGCATACTTCCCGGGATGGGGATCTCACTACCTCTGGGGCAGCCCCCACCCCGAGCTTCCTCCCTGTTCCCAGACCAGGAGATCCAAACCCCCCTTCTCTCCACCTTGCCTTTGTCCCGCTGGCTTCTTGAGATCTTGGACATGCTTTGAAACAATGGGGGCAGACGTCCAGGCAGGTCTGTGGTCTCCCAAGTGCGTCTGCACACCCACCCGCAGCCCTGCTCCCATTAAGCCCTGAGCCCGCGTGGGTGCGGACAGCCCTGCCTCCTGAGTCAGGTCCGCAGCCAGATGCCAGCCGGCCCAGAGCTGGTGACAGAAGTGCCGCTGGGCAGCAGGGGTGGGAGGGGAGCAGGCCTCCGTCACCCAGGGGAGGCCGGTGGGGGGCTGACTGCCTCGTGGCTTGACCTCGTGAGGCCACCCACCCCCAGTGTGGACACCGGGGCCCTGACAGGGCGGCACCCAGACCCCAAAGGGCTCGCTGCTGTGACAGCCCCCGTGGCCTCTCACCTTTGACCGTCAGGATCACGGCTCCCACCACCATGATGAGCGTTTGCAGGGCGTCTGTGTAGATCACAGCGGCCAGGCCCCCTGTAGGTGGAGACGAGAGAGCTGGAGGGGCCCTGGCCTCGACGGGGGAGGGACAGGGAGGTGAGCAGAGCTCCGGGAGGGACAGCTGTTCCACATCGACGTCCCCTGCCCTTGCACGGGTGGGTGAGCTGTGGACGCAGCAGCCAGGCCAGCGGAGCCAGCTGCAGAAGCCCAGGTGCCTGACACGAACTGGCCCGGTCCCAGGCTGTGGGAGGGGGTGGCCCCCTGCCCCCCACCAACCGCTCGGGTTCCCGGGCATGTCCACAGGCCACACCTGCCACCCGCAGGCGCCGTACCTGCAATGGTGTACAGGGCCGTGACGGCGAGCATGAGGATGGTGGACAGGTAGAAGTTCCAGCCCAGGCAGATGTGCACGAAGAGGGCCCCCGCGTACAGGTCAATCTGGGGACGGGAAAGGGGTGTGTGCAGGGGCCCGAGGTAACCGCAGGACCCGGAGCGCCACACACCCGACGTAGAGGAAGAAGGGGAGACCCCCCCCCACCTTCCAGGGACTGTTCTGAAGGGGAGGAAGTCCTGGCTGTGGACAAGCAGTGTGCAGGGGACGTTGCTGATGTTAATAAAGTCCTGAGTGGCCTCTGCCCACCAGGGAGCGGTGTTGCTGTTCAGTCTGGCCCCTGCCTGGGGATGGAAAAGGGAGTCCGGGAGGGCTTCCTGGAGGTGGGGGGTCCAAGAAGACGAGTGAGCCTCCATCTCCAGACCCACGTCTGTCTGGGTCCCTGGGTCCCTGTTCTCTGCTCCCTGTTAAGCAGGGCACCCCAAGAAGAAACCAGATGTGTGCCAGGGGTGGGCTGGGGGAACAGAGGGGCCATCTCGCTTATTGACCCACCATGGGGTTGACACTGAAGCCAGGACCACGGCTCAGGCCGAGGCTGCTTCCTAGGGCTGAACTGGACACAGTCCTGCCATCCCAGGCCCTGGGGCAGCACAGAGGCAAGAGTTGAAGCCCTGGGGCGAGTCTTCTAGCCTCAGCGCTGGAATGGGCCTTACGGACCACAACTGCCCGCCCCTCCCCACTGCGCAGTGGGTGCCCAGGGAAGGAGGGAGGACCCGATCCTGCGGGACCTAGGGCTGGGCCAGGGTCCCTCCCCGCCGCAAGTTTCCGAAACTGCCATTCTGGGCTTGCTTAATGGCAGGGAGATAACCCAAAATACAGCCTTTGGGGCCAAGAGGCTCCTCAGAGAGCTGGGCAAGCCCGCGGGTTAGCTGAGCTTGCCGAGTGGGGGACAGTCTGCCCGAGGCCTGGGGCACCGGCCGAGCTAGGAGCTGACCAGCCCCGCTCGGAGTCAGGCTTGTGGAACCCCTGCTTCCCCCAGGCTCCTCCCCTCCCCTCACCTGCCAGCGTGGGCACTCAGACAAGGTGTTCTCGGGAGTCGGCGGCCCCTCACTCTGGCCCCCCCAGCCCCCGGCTGCGAGTGTGTGTGTCCACCTCCAGCCCAAGCTAAGAAGCCCAGAGCTGCTGGATATCAGAGCAGGAAGGACTTTCCAAGCCCCCTGCCCCGTCAGACCAGGGACAAACGGAGGCCCATGGAGGGCAAGCGACCTCCCCAAGGCGAGGCTCTGGCAGGTATCAGAGAGGAGGGGACCGGCGACGGAGCAGGGGGGCTCTAGAAAGTAGCAGCCCCTCCTCCCACCTGGCAGGTATCAGAGATGGAGGGGACCGGCGACGGAGCAGGGGGGCTCTAGAAAGTAGCAGCCCCTCCTCCCACCTAGCTGTCCTCCAGCCACTGCTCTAGACCACTCCCTGGACCCCATCTGCCTCAGAGGACAGCCCTGGCCTGTGCGCCCAGCCTCCAGGCTCTGGCCACGCATCCCTTTAAGCCCAGGTAAGTCTGGTCACGCCGACATTCCACGCCAGGCACTTTGCTGCCTCCAGGCCTTGGCCCGCCCAAGTCCCTCTGCCTTGGGACCTCCCATCTCTGCATCTCATCGCTCAGGACTCAGCCCGCCCCGACGCCCTGCTCCCCGACTGCTCTACTGCTCAGGGACTTCCTTCCAGGGCAGCAGATCTGAAGAGTGATGCGTGGGCAGCGGGAACAGCACAGGCACAGGTGTGGAGGTGGGACTTTAGCCGCCGACCCCCTGGGGACCCTACGCAGCTGCCGCTGGAGGCCAGCAAACGTGCGGTTGCCTGCTGGCTCTAAAGGAGACCCCGCGAGGAGCCTCAGACGACCCCCGGCCGGATCTGACCTCTCCTTCTGCCGACGGAGCTCCCTCTCCTGGGGCCCCAGCTGAGCTGCAGCCTGCTAGAAGCTAAGAGCCCCGCTCGGACCTGGGTCTGTGTCCCTGGTGAGCACGTCGCCTTACCTCCTGAGCCTCTGGGTAAAGTGTGGGTGCAGATGTGGAGAAACACAGGCACTTGTGCTCGGCCCCCACTGGCCCTGCTGGCCTCTGCAGGCCCTGCGCAGGGCAGGCCGCGGAGGCGCAGGCGGGACCCCTGAGGGAGCCGCTCCACTCCATAGAGCGGGGCACGGGCGCAGAGGCACGAAGCAACTGGCCCAAAGCTGCACGGTTGTGAGCAGGGCTGCGGGCTTTAGGGCTGACCCTCGGGGCCCCTGAGAGGGTTGACCTCCCCTTCCTGCACCATCCCACGGGCTTGCAGGGGCCATGAGCCCCGGACATGGGAGGGAGCTGGGCTGAGCTGACCTGCAGGCTAGGGCTGCTCCGCTGGCTCGTCACAGCTTCTCAGCACCCCGAGTGCCCCACAGGCACGTGCCCCCTGGCTGGGCCCTGTCCTGGCCACCTTCCTGCATGAGACCCTACTGCCCCCTCCCTTTGTGGATAGCAGAGAAGCTGGGCAGGTCCCTGCACTGACACTTACCACGAGTTTACCCCAAATCAGCCTGTGTCCCCAACCCCCAACCTCGCCCATCTCCACAGAGGCCATCACTGTCCCTTCAGTGTTCTGGACACGTCTCACCTTTGCCACACTCCCTGCACCCAACCCACCGGCCATGGCTGTTGATTCCCAAAGTACTCCTGCCCGCCTCCACTTTCCCCACCCTGGGCCCCATCCCTTTGGAATCCCCTCGCTGGTCCCTCCTGCACTCGGCTTGTTCAGAGGGAGCGCCGAGGTCTCTGCATCTCCACTCGCGCAGAATGAAACCCACCTCCCGGCCCAGAGGCCCTGCACGCACCCTCTCCCCAGCCCCATCGGCTTCCCTCAGCAGCTGGACCACTGTCTGCAAAGCAAACCTGTCGCTTGCTCCTTCTCTTCCGTCCAGATTTCAGCCCTGCATTTGCTGCACTGATCACCCTTGTACCACTCAGTGTGGATGCACTGCTCTGCTGACTTATCTCATCTGCCTGGAAGGAAAAGTCCTGGAGAACGAGAAATGGGTTCATCGTGGGTGCCCACCCAGGGCCTGGCACACAGTAGGTGCTCAATAAAAAGGCACGTTTGCATAGAGCAGGGGCTGGTACACTACAGCCCACAGGCTTGATCCCATCAGGCGCACTGGTGTGTCTTTCAAACGCCAACAGCAAACTTCAGTGGTGTGTAAGTGGCATGCAAAACTGAGCATACTTTCTATCTGGCCCCTCACGGAAAACCCAGCCGAGCCTGACATAGATGATTCCATTCAGTCCCATGAGGTGTGCCGGGCACCTAGTACCACTGGGGATACACCAATGAACAGAGAAAAAATGGGGGAGGCAGACTGTGGCCATTCTAATGAAATCATTCGGCGTAAGAAGGTAGCACGTGTGTGGAAGACAGGGGGCGCAGGTCTGCACCTGCGGGGCAGCCGAGGGCCTCGCTGAGAGGGTGAGCTGTGAAAGACCTGAGAGGCAGGGGCGTGAGCCACATGGATATCCAGGAGAAGAGGTGCCAGCCAGAGGACACAGCAGGTGCAAAGGCCCTGTGGCAGGGTCATGCCTCGGGTGTGCTCGGTGTAGCTGGAGTGATGTCTGCGTTGGGAGAAGCAGGAGAGGTGAGGGTCTTGCTGGCCACGGTTGGCCTTTACCCTGAGTGGCCTGGGGTGTCAGGCCGGGTTTCTCTATTTCCCAGAGCACACGGTGATGGAGCTCGGTTCCCCCCAAGCCCGTGTGAGGCCCCCTGCCACCCATGGCTTGCTCTCTCTGCAGACCACTGTCCCCACATGGGGGCTGGCGGCAGGCGGGCCCTGTGGTCTCTGGACAGGCTGCAGCTGGTGAGGGTCCTGGGCGTTCTTGGGGCTCCACCCAGTGAGGTCAGGGCCTCTGGGGGCCGGCTGGGCACACACACTGCAAACAGCTTCAGCCCAAAACATTAGCTGGGGGGCCCCAGTCCCTCCCAGACCCAGCCCGGCAATCCGCATTCCTCCTGCTTCCCTGTCCGCTTCATCCAGGCAGCCCCAGCCTTGAGGCTCCCCATTTTATAGGTGGGCAAACTGAGTCATCCCATCACAAAGTGGAGTCTGAAGTACCACGCCTGGCTCCTTCAGCGCCACACGGCAGCGCTCGGGCCCACTGGGCTCTAACGGTTGTCCCTGCCCGATTCAGCAAGTGGTGGCCACTCCCTAGGCCTCAATCGTCTTGTCTGTAAACAGGGCTGCACACAAGGGGACCTCGAAGGATCCCCCACTTTGCCCCCCAACCCCGACATTCTGGACGTCCTGCCCAAGCTACGAGTGTGACGTGTGAGCTCTGCCTCAGAGCCACCAGTAGGACGAACAGGGGGGTGGGCGGAGACGAAACCCCTTCGACCAGGGGTTGGCCTCACCAGACTGCCCCCCGCCCCCGCCTCTCGCCTCTGTCCCCTCCAGTCCATCCTCTGGGGGTGCCCGTGGCACTAACACAGACCTGACCGTGTCACCTCTGCTCAAAGCCTCCAGGGCCCCTTGGGCACTCCTCACTCATCTCTGACGGAGCCCCCTGGGCCAGGGCGGGAACTGCCACCCAAGAGCCAGCTGCGGCCCTCAGGTCTGCCTCAGCTGCCACCGCTCCCGGTCACCTCCCTCCCAGCTCCTCCTCTGCTCCCGAGGCGCCTGACCTCTGCAGTCTGGGCCTCCGGACGGGGCCACCCCAGACGCGCCCTACGCCGTGCACCTCTCTCCTTGGCGTTTGCACCCCCCATGCCGTGCGTACCCCCTTCTCCACTAGACCCCAACCAACGCAACCCCAGCAGGCACCGCCAACCCCTCTTCTGGGTCCGCACTGCCCCCCCCAGCCCACCGTGACACACCTGCGTCCCCCTGTACTGAGGCCCTGCTGCCAGGGAGGCGGCCGGCACGGGGTTGGGGGGGTGGGAGGGGGAGGGGAGGAGCCCGCGTGGGAACTGGGCCTGGAGAGCAGCGGCGCCGTCCTGGTCGGTAGAGGGAAGCCCCAGGGGAGAACTCTTAGGATCTGTCCAGGGAAGAAGCCTGCTCTCTAAACACCCCGAAACCCACCCAGAAGGAGACGTGCAGACGTGCAGCTCCGGTGAAGGCCCGGCCGGCCGAGGCTCCCGGGGCTGCAGGGGCCGCGGAGGAGGAAGCCCCGGCCACGCCCTCAGAAGCGCCAGGCCTCACGCGGGAGGACGCAGGCTCGGGGCTGGGCGGGCTCGCTCGGCCGGAAGCAGGCCGCCCAGGACCCGCCGACCACCTCTGAGCCCTTGCAGGGGCCGGAGCTGGAGCGGCTGCACGGCCTCAGGGGACCGGCAGGCACCGAGGACTCGGGAGGGAGAACCCGAGGCCCGGTGCTGCCGCGGAGTTCTCGCGCGCCGGGGACCAGCTCCCCGCCCTCCCGGCCTCCGTCTCCCTACCTGTGAAACGCAGGGTGTGGACAGGACGCGCCCCACGCCGGCCCTCCAGCGGGGCCAGGCCAGGCCCCCAAGGGAAAGGGGGCGCCGCGGGGTCAGCCTAGCGGAGGACTGACAACCAAACGGCATCACGGGCCAGAGACCTCGGGCTCTGGGCGCCCCCTAGTGGGCGGTCCCGGCTCACCCGGTGCCGGCCCTTAACCGTAACCCCTGACACCCCGCATCCAGAACCTGGGCAAAGCAGGAGTCACGGGGCCTGCGTTCTGACCCCAAATTCGCCGGCTGCTGAGCCCAGCCCCAGGGTGCTGGGCCAGCTGTGTGACCCTAGGCAAGTCAGTGTGCCTCTCTAGGCCTCAGTTTCCCCAGCTGTTAGACAAGGCAGAGACAGATCAAGGGATGTCAGGTCCCTTCGAGGACCCCAGAGCAGGGGTGTTCCAGCCAGAAGCTGGGGGTGGGGCAGCTCACCGATATCTTGGTGAAGACAGACAGCAGCAGCGACAGGACAGACAGGTACATGCGTATCCGTTGGCCTCCATAGCGCTTCTGGATGTATTCAGGCATGGTGACAATCTGGCGGGGGCACGGGGGCAGGGGTTAAGCGTGCTGCGAGACCACAGCCCACGTTCAGGACCGGGAGCTTCTCACACTCCCAACGCCAGGCCTGGAATTCCAGGCTAAGCGCTCTGATCACATCCTGAGAGGCTCAGGCCTGGGTGTGGCAGGCTGAGACAGGAGGAATGGATTCGGGGGACTGTACCTGGGGGCACAGGGATGAGTTTGGAGGCCGTGGTGACAAATCCAGTGAGCTTCGGCTGGTTGGGGAAGCCGGCTGTGCCCGACTGAGACAACCAGGAAAGGGGATCCCCTGGACTTAGTGACAGCCCAGCTGGGGCTGAAGGAGTGGTGGAGTCAAGGACAGTGTCCCCTGGGTGTGCCACCCAGGTGTGCAGCCCAGGTGTCTCACCCAGGTGTGTAGCCCAGTGCACAGCCCAGGTGTGCAGCCTGTGTGCTGGGGTAGATGCATCATCCCCCAGATGCAACACGCAGGTACAGCAGAAACCAACAGACGAGGCCCATGGGCTGAGGTCCAAGGGGACCTGTCTTCGTGGGCTGATGGGAATGTTAGTTGGACTAACAACAAACCCAGAACTGAGAGTTGTGGGTTCACTCACCTTGTGAGTGAAGCCAGGGGTCCTGCCCATCACCACCACCCACTCCAACCAAGGCCCGGACGCAGGCGGGGCTGTCCTGAGGCCCCAGGAGCAGACTCACCTCCGAAGAGATGTAGATGGGCACGAACACCCACGCCAGGGCCAGCAGCACGTACGTGGCCTGAGGGGGACAGAGGCAGAGTAAGGACAGCAGACACCAGGGGTCTGGAGGCCTGAGTTGCCAGGAGAACCTGGGGCGGCCCCGCCCCCGCAGCCCTATAAACAGACAGCCAGGCAAAGGCTCACGGCTTCCCGCGGCTCTTCAGCATTCTGAAGACCCGGCTTCCCCAGGAGCGCCGCCTGCCTGGACGCTGGCCACGCCGGTTGCTGGGAGCTGCCCCTCTGGCCACAGAGGGGTAGGCTCTGATGCAGCCCCATCCAGCATCTCTCAAGGTTGCTGTGCTTCCTCCCACGGCCCCACACAGCCTGGGCCCGCCTTCCAGGAGCTCACATGCCACTCGAAGCCTGCCACCGCCAGGCCTCCAGCTGCACCCGAACCCGCCAGTCCGATGAAGAGGCCCGAGCCCTCGCTGCTGGCAAAGAGGGAGGCTCCCATCTGGAGGAGAGAGAGGAAAAGGATCTAGCAAGAGGCCCACCCCGACTCCGAGCCCCACCCTTGCCACGTTTTCCAGCACCCCAGCTTGGGGACCCCCTGTCAGTCTCAGCCTGCCCCATCACTGCCTGCTTGGGCTGGCCTGGGGGGTGACGTTGGGTGAGGAGGACACACAGTGACCGCAGGGATGCAGATGAGGGCTGACCTAGAGATCAGATGCGGCCCCACTGGAAGGAGGGGCGGGAGGAGACAGGGTGTACTCACCGGCCCCCACGTCATGTCCCGGCCCGCCAGGAAGTAGCCGCTCACTGTGTTCCTGCTGGCCCGGCACGAGGACTGCAAGGACAGAAGTGGAAACTGGAGCCCTCGCGTGGCTCGTGCCGCTGCTGCGGAAACAGTCCGCTGGCTCCCCAAAGACTTAGACACACAGATTATCCCGGGCCCCAGCAAATCCACTCCCAGGATACAGAGAACTGGAAACAGGTGCTCGAGCAAAACCTGTACTCGAATGTTCACAGCGGTGTTATTCACAACGCCAAAGGGTGGAAACAGCCCCAGTGCTCATCAGCTGATGGCGTTAGGAGTAGACAGGAGGAGGCCCTCCCCTCCGTGCAGGGTCCTGGGGTTCACTGCGCAAGTCCCTGTCCCCTGAAGCCCCGGGGTTCACCTGTAAACGGGGCTGGCCTTTGGCCCGGGGCTGTGGGAGAGTTAGGGTGATGTGCACAGTGCCTGCATAGAAGGGGCCCCGCTGCTGCCTGTGATGACCAAAATCGCTTCTCTCCTATCAAAGGCGGGAGAAACTGGCTTATGAACTAGGCTAGGCTGGTGGACACGGAGTTGTCAAAACAGAGACCCCCAGGTCCTGCGCGCCCCTCCCCGCCTCTGGATTCTGGCCCAGCTGGTTTGGTGCAGCCGAGAACCCCTGTGATTCTATCGTTCAGGGCGATGTTCGCCCAGTGAGTCCATCTGACATCGGAGGCGAGGCCAGGAAGATGGCGTGCTGTGCCCGGGCCCCCAGCGTGTCAGCCGCATAGAAGGCCCCAAGCCTCGCACTCGGCCTGCCCTTAGAGAGACTTCCTATTCCTCACTTTAGAGACTGAGAAGCTGCTGCCAGAGAGGGAAAGGGGCTCGGTCAAGGCTCCGACAAATCTCCCCCGGGGCTGGGAGGAGGACCCCGCGGGCACCAGGCCTCCAGGGAGAGGATGCAACGCCTAGGGACGTGCCAGCCGGTTCCCGCACCCCACTGCCCACCCCAGCTGGTACCACCACCGTCCTCTCACCCATATGCCCACGGCCACGTTCAGGGCAAAATACACGGTTATGATGGTGATGTCGACCACGCTCAGCTGCGGCCCGGGGGCGTGGGGGCCGCTGGTAGAGTTGTCCGCAGCCATCCTGCAGCAGGGCCAGCTCGAGCGGGAGGGACTGAGGCCAGGCCAGGGCAGAAAGGGCTTCCCGGCAGGAAATAAATTGATGATTAAACCGAGCCGACGGTGCCACCTCCTGCCCACGGTGTGGCCGCGTGCAGGGAAGCTGCTTCAAAGTGCAGCTACATCTCCTCCACCCCCAGTGGGGATCGAGGGAGTGGTGAGCGCTCGGGGGAGGCTCGGGAAAAGTAAAGGGAGCCTAGTGGATCCAGAGGCAACCAGCATCGTCCCAGAAAGGGGTCGTTACTGAATGGGTGGCTGAACCTGTATGTAATTCGGATAAGAAGCACGGAGGGTTGGGGACAGATGCCCCACTTCTGGGGACACTACCATGATGGCAGCCACATCCTTCTGCACCCAGCAGGCCATGAGTGGACCGAGAGGGTCCTGGGATAGAGACTTGCGTCACATGGTTCACTTCCAGCCACGGCAGTCCTGGTCCTAGAACACCCTTCGCTGGACAATAAAGGCCTGTCACCAAATTTCCTGCTCCCTTTTCTAGACCAGTGATCAGGCCAAACCGTCCCATCCTGACCATCCCCTTGGGTCCCCAGGGTCTCCCAGGACCACAGATACTGGGTCCTAGTATCCAGCAAGCGTCTGCCAGGGGCTGAGAGCCACCCTGCTTAGCTCTTCTGCACACTGTCCCCTTTTGCGCTCAGAGTAGGTGGTACGGGTCACAGTCAAGGGACGAAGGCAGGAGGCTGGCCACCTGTCCCTGCACGACCACTTGAGGGCCAGAGCTGGGCTTCAGCTCCACATCTGACCCCAGATGCTCCCTGTTGGTGGCAATGATGTCTCTGGTTCCACTGGGTCCTTCCTGCTCAGATTGCTCACTAATTAAATCAGTGTGTACAGCCGGGTGGGTCTCCGTGTGTGACATTTGGAGTTTAACCAGGACACGCAACCCCTCCAGAAGTGTTAATGAGTGAACGGCTGCCACTGGGAACACACTGGCCTGCAAAACCAACTGTGCCTGTTACTCGGTAACCGAGGCAGAGGGTTTAAAGATTAATCCCCTCACATGCGGGACTAGACGGGGAAGAAAAAGTAAGTCACTGCTTACCGTAAAGTCAGGCAGGCTCAGACCGCCCCTCCCCAACTACCCTCACCTTCAACAAACTAGCTTCTCAGGTGGTTTTACTTCCCAAGCCATTGCTAGAAATGTATCGTGAATCAAAAGATCACTTTGGGGCTTCCCTGGTGGCACAATGGTTGAGAGTCCGCCTGCCGATGCAGGGGACACGGGTTTGTGCCCCGGTCTGGGAGGATCCCACATGCCGCGGAGCGGCTGGGCCCGTGAGCCATGGCCGCTGAGCCTGCGCGTCCGGAGCCTGTGCTCCGCAACGGGAGAGGCCACAACAGTGAGAGGCCTGCGTACCGCTAAAAAAAAAAAAAAAAAAAAAGAAAAAAAAAGAAAAAGATCACTTTGTACTGGTCAGAGGGCACAACGGGATAACGTCCAGATTTATGAAACTGGTCTCCTAAAGATGCAGTAGCTGAAAGAACAGTATTTGGTCCCCGCTCTGCAGCCTGGGTCTCGGAAGGAAATAAACCACTTAGAGACAACACTGCCACCCACTCCACCTTCTGATCAAAAGGCCTGGATAAAGGAGGCCAAGAAGAGCTGATGGATGGGGACAGCGAGAGGGCGGCAGTGGAGGAAATGAAGGAAGCCTTTATGTCCTGTTTACAAACACCACTTCTGACACCAAATGTGTGTGGGTTTTCTCCACTCCGACCAATTCTCCATCCCTCTGGACACCAACTGGGTGTCCTGTGACTCAACTCAATTCTGACATTATCTGCGAGTTAGCGCAGACCCCACAGGCTAAGGGCTCAGTCCGGCAAAACTGCTCCCACTTCAGATGCCAGGTGTAAGTCCTGGGCCTCCCGTACTTCTGCTGAGCGTCTGTAAATTGGGAGCTCCCATACCCCTTCTTCAGGTTTGATAATTTGCTAGGATGGCTCACAGAACTCAGGGAAACACTCGATTACTTATGATTATTATAAAGGATATTTCTACAGGATTCAGATGAAGAGGTCCATTGAGTGGAGTCCAGAAGAGTCCTAGCACCAGTGTGTTCACCAACCTGGGACAGTGTGTTCCCTTCATCGTGTGGGGTTTTTATGGAGGTGTTATCACCTAGGCATGATGGATTAGATCACTGACACTAATAATTAGCTCAAGACTGAAAGTTTCAATCCTCTCATCATGCCTTGGTCTTTCTGGTGTCCAGCCCCATCCTGAAGCTCTCTAGGGGCCACTGGACTGTATACTTTAAAATAGTTTAAGTGGTGAATTTTATGTTATGTGCATTTTACCTTGAGGATAAAATAAATAGGCTTCTGGAATTTAAAAGGCTTTAGAGGTCTTGGCCTCCTGCAGAGATGTACTGAACCAAGGTAGGACCCTGCACCTATTAAGATTTTCTTCAAATAAACAGCAATACAAGAACAGTAGGGGACTCTAATGCCTCACTCTAACAATGCATAGATCATCCAGACAGAGAAGCATAAGGATACGGTGATTTGAACAACACTACAAACCAATAGACCTAACAGACATATGCGGAACATTCTATCTAATGACAGCAGAATACATATTCTCAAGTGCATATGGAACATTTTCTAGAATAGACTATATGTTGGGCCACAAAAGAGGTCATAGCAAATTCAAGAAGAATGAAATCATACCAAGTATCTTCTCTGACCACAGAGGTGTGAAACTAGAAACCAATAACAAGAAGAAAACTGGAAAATTCACAAATACATGGAAATTAAGCAACACCCTCCTGAACAACCAATGGATCAAAGAAGAAATTATAGGGGAAATAAAAAAGTTTCTTGGGCTTCCCTGGTGGCGCAGTGGTTGAGAGTCCGCCTGCCGATGCAGGGGACACAGCTTCTTGCCCCGGTCCGGGAAGATCCCACATGCTGCGGAGCGGCTGGGCCCGTGAGCCATGGCCGCTGAGCCTGCGCGTCCGGAGCCTGTGCTCTGCAAAGGGAGAGACCACAACAGTGAGAGGCCCGCATACCGCAAAAAAAAAAAAAAAAAAAAGTTTCTTGAGACGGATAAAAATGGAAACACAACATACCAAAACTTATAGGTTGCAGCAAAAGCAGTTCCAAGAGGGAATTATATAGCAATAAATGCCTCAATTAAGAAGCAAGAAAGATCCCCCCCAAATAACCTAACACTATGACTCAAGGAACTAGGAGAAAAACAAATGGAGCCCCAAGTTAGCAGAAGGAAAGGAATAACAAAGACTACAGTAGAAATAAATGAAATAGAGAACAGGAAAACAATAAAAAAGATTAACCAAACTAAGAGCTGGTTCTTTAAAAAAATTTAAAAATTGACAAAACTTTAGTTAGATTAACCCAGGAAAAAAGAGAGGACACATATCAACAAAATTTTAAATGAAAAAGGAGACATTACAACCGATACAACAGGAATACAAAGGATGACAAGAGGCTACTATGAACAACTATATGCCAACCAACTGAACAAGCTACAATAAATGGAAAAATTCTTAGAAACATACGAACTACCAAGATTGAATCAGGAAGAGATAGAAAGTCTGAACAGACCGATTACTGGTAATGAGATTGAGTCAGTAATCATAAATTTCCAAATGAAGAAAAGCCCAGGACCAGATGGCTTCACTGGTGAATTCTGCCAAACATTAGAGAATTAATGCCAATCCTTCTCAAAATCTTCCCAAAAACATCAAAGAGGAGCTTGAACACTCTCAAGGTCATATGACAAGGCTAGCATTACCCTGATGCCAAAGCCAGAAAAGGACACTACAAGTAAAGAACCAATATCCCTGATGAATTTAGATGCAAAAACTCTCAGTAAAATACTAGCAAACCAAACTCAGCAGCACATTAAAAGGATCATTCATCATGATTAGGTGAGATTTATACTGGGATGCAAGGATAGTTCAACATATGGAAATCAATGTGACAAATCACATTAATAGAAAGAATGAAAGAAAAATCATATGATCCCTCAATAGAGGCAGAATAAGCATTTGACAAAATTCAATATCCATTCATGATAAAAACTCTTAACAAATTAGGTATAGAAGGAAGTTCCTCAACATAATAAAGGCCATGTATGAAAAGCCCACAGCTAACATCGTACTCAGTGGTGAAAGGCCGAAAACTTTTCCTCCATGATCAGGAACGAGACTAGAGTGTTCCCTCTCCCCACTCGTATCCAACACAGCACTGGAAGTCCTTGCCAGGGCAGTCAGACAAGAAACAGAAGCAACAGGCCTCAGAATTGGAAAGGAAGAAGTAAAACTGTCTCTATCTGAAGATGACATTATATGTATAAAAAATCCTAAAGACTCCACCAAAACAAAACAAAACAAAAACAAACAAAAAAAACCCCTGTTAAATCTAGTCAACAAATTCAGTAAAGTTGCAGAATACAAAATTAACATACAAAAGTCAGTAGCATTACTATACGCTAACAACAAATTACCTGAAAAGGAAATAAGGAAAATGATCCCATTTACAATAGCAACAAAACCAATAAAATACTTGGGGATAAACTTAACCAAGGAGATGAAAGATCTCTACTCTAAAAACAGTAAGACACTGATGAAATTGAAGAAGATGCAAATAAATGGAAAGGTATCTTGTGTTCACAGATTGGAAGAATTAATATTGTTAAAATGTCAATACTGCCAAAAGCCATCTACAGAGTCAATGCAATTCCTATCAAGATTCCAATAGTGTTTTTTAGAGAAGTAGAAAAAAACAATCCTAAAATTTACATGGAAACACAAAAGACCCCAAATAGCCAAATCCTGAGAAAGAAGAACAAAGCCGGAGGCATCACACTTCCTGATTTTAAGCTATATTATAAAACTGTAGTAATCAAAACAGTCTGGTTCTGGCATAAAAACAGACAAATAGACCCATGGAACAGAACTGAGAGCCCAGAAACAAACCCAAGCATGTACAGTCAACTAATATTTGACAAGGGATCCGAGAATACTCAACGAGAAAAGACAGTCTCTCTAATAAATGGTGCTGGGAGAATTGGAAATTCACATGTAAAAGAATGAAACTAGACCCCTATCTTACACCACTTACAAAAATTAACTTGAAATGAATTAAAGACTTAAATGTAAGACCTGAAACTATGAAAAACTCCTAGAAGTAAAATAGTAAAAAAAGCTCCTTGACATGGGTCTTGGCAATGATTTTTTGGATATGACACCTAAAGCACAAGCAATAAAATAAAAAAACAAGTGGAACTATATCAAACTAAAAGATTTCTGCATATCAAAGGAAAAAATCAACAAACTGAAAAGACAACCTACAGAATGAGAAAATATTTGCAAACCTGTATCTGATAAGGGGTTAATATCCAAAAAATAAAGAAAGAAAGAAAGAACTCATACAACTCAATAGCAAAATAAATAAATAAATAAATAAAATTTAAAGATCTGATTTAAAAATGGGCAAAAGGCCTGAATAGACATTTTTCAAAAAATGATATATGAATGGCCAACAGGTACATGAAAAGATGCTCAACATCACTAGTTGTTAGGGAAATGCAAATCAAAACAACAATGAGCTATCGCAAAATGAAAATTTCAAAACATTGCTGAAAGGAATTAAAGACCTAAATAAAATGGAAACACACCCCATGTTCATGGATTGGAAGATTTGATATTGTTAAAATGGCAATACTCCAAGTATTTCATTCTTTTGGATGTTATATTCTTTGGGGGGGCAATACTTGATATACATCATACATTTATTAGTGAATATCCCTCTGAAATCAGCTACAATATTAAAAAAAAATGATCGCACTATTTGGTCAAGCAGAACCAGGAACTTTCATTAAAAAAAAGTACAGGACTTCCCTGGCAGCACAATGGTTAAGAATCTGCCTGCCAATGCAGGGGACACAGGTTCATTCCCTGGTCCGGGAAGATCCCACAGGCTGCGGAGCAACTAAGCCCATGTGCCACAACTACTGAGCCTGTGCTCTACAGCCCACGAGCCACAACTACTGAAGCCCGCGCACCTAGAGCCCATGCTCCACAAGAGAAGCCACTGCAATGAGAAGCCCGCACCACGACGAAGAGTAGCTCTTGCTCACCGCAACTAGAGAAAAGCCCGTGTGCAGCAACGAAGACCCAACGCAGCCCAAAAGAAAATATAAATTTATTTTTTAAAAGTACAAATCTGTTAAAAATTTCAATTAGTATACACATAGATATAACATACTAGTTATGTTACATGCTACAAACCAAGGTGAATCCAATGGAATGGAAAAAAACATACATTTTCTTTTTGAAAAATATTTATTTATTTGGCTGCACCGGGTCTCAGCTGCAGCATGCGGGCTCTTAGTTGTGGCATGCAGGATCTAGTTCCCTGACCAGGGATGGAACTCGGGCCCCCTGCATTGGGAGCACAGAGTCTTAATCACTGGACCACCAGGGAAGTCCCTCAAAGTATTTTCTAATTCACCTTCTGATTTCTTCTTTTATCCCACTGGTTTTTAAAAACTGTTTTCTAATTTCCATGCATTTGTGAATTTTCCTGATTTCTTTGTTACTGATTTCTATGTCATTACATTGTGGTCAGAGAAGACACTTGGTATGATTTCCATCATTTTAAATTTATTGAGAACTTATTTTGTGGTTTATCATGTGGTCTATCCTGGAGAATGTTCTATGTGCACTTGAGAACAATGTGTATTTTGCTCTTGTTGGGTGTATTTTGCTTTTGTTCTGTACATGTCCATTAAGTCGAATTGGTTTATACTCTTGTTCAAATCCTCTGTTTCCCTATTGTTCATTTATCTAGTTCTATCCATTATCTTCAGGGGGCGCTTAAGTCTCCAACTATTATTATTGAATTGCTTATTGTCCCTTCAATTCTGTCAGTTTTTCCTTCACATTTATTGGGGGCTCTGTCATTAGGTGCATATATATTTATAATTTTTATATCGTCTTAATGAACTCTTTTATAATCATATAATGTCCTTCCCTGTCTCTTGCAGGAATTTTTGTGTTAAAGTCTACTTTTTCTGATATTTGTATAGCCACCCCAATTCTCTTTTGGTTACTCTTGTTTTTTAAAATATTTATTTTTCCTTATTTTTTTGGCTGCGTTGGGTCCTAGTTGTGGCACGTGGGATCTTTCGTTACAGCGCACAGGTTCTTCTTTGCAGCGCGCGGGCTTCTCTCTAGTTGTGGCGCACGGGCTCCAGAGCACGCAGGTTCCCTAGTTGAGGTGCACAGGCTCAGTAGTTGTGGCAGGCAGACTTTGTTGCCCTGTGGCATGCAGGATCTTAGTTCCCTGACCAGGGACAGAACCTGCATCCCTTGCATTGGAAGGCGGATTCTTTACCACTGGACCACCAGGGAAGTCCCTCTTTTGGTTACTCTTTGTATCAAATATCTTTCCATCTTTCCACTTTCAACCTTATTTGTGTCTCTGGAGACAATTCTTTTGCACACAGCATAGAGTTGGATCATTTTTTTTAATTTTTAATTTTTTTAACATTGTGTAAGTTTTGTTTGTTTGGCCACACTGCATGGCTTGTGGGATTTTAGTCCCCTGACCAGGGATCGAACCTGGGCCCTAGCAGTGAAAGCACCGAGTCCTAACCACTGGATCCCCAGAGAACTCCCAGTTGGATCTTTTTTTTTTTTTTTTTTGCGGTACGCGGGCCTCTCACTGTTGTGGCCTCTCCCGTTGCAGAGCACAGGCTCCAACGTGCAGGCTCAGTGGCCATGGCTCATGGGCCTAGCCGCTCCGCGGCATGTGGGATCTTCCCGGACCGGGGCACGAACCCGTGTCCCCTGCATTGGCAGGCGGACTCCCAACCACTGCGCCACCAGGAAAGCTCCTGGATCATTTTTTAAAAATCCATCCTGCCAATGTCTGCCTTTTGATTGGAAAGTTCTATTCATTGTCATTAATGTAATTACTGATAAGGAAACACTTCTGCCAGTTTGCTATTTGTTTTCTATATGTCGTATCTTTTTTAGTCCTCAATTCCTCCACTACTCCCTTTTTGGTGTTGCATAGATATTTTCTAGTCTACCATTTTGGTCCCCTTCTCCTTTCTTTTACTATGTATTTTTTACTTATTTTCTTAGTGGTTGCCCTGGGGATTACAATCAATACCCTAATACGATGGTTAGTTTTACTCGTCAGCTTGGCTAGGCTATGGTACCCAGTTTTTTGTCAAACCAGTCTAGGTTTTTTTTTTTTAAAGACTTTATTTTTTTAGAGCAGTTTTAAGTTCACAGCAATACTGAGCAGTAAGTACAGAGATTTCCCACATGGCCCCAGCCCCCAACATGCACAATTTCTCCATTATCAGCAACCCCACCAGAGTGGTGTATTTGTCACAATTGGTGAACATACATGGACACATCACCACCACCCGAAGTCCACAGTTTACATCAGGGTTTACTCTTGGTGTTGTACATTCTGTGGGTTTAGACATATGTATAATGACATATATCCAGCATTATAGTATCATAGAGTATTTTTCACTGCCACAAAAATCTTCTGTGCTCTCTCTAGTCCTCCCTCCATCCCCCCACCAACCCCTGGCAACCACTGATCTTTTAGTCTCCATAAAGACTGTCATATAGTTGGCGTCATATAGTATTATAGCTTTTTTCAGATTGTCTAATAAGATTCATTTTAGTTTCCGCCACATCGTTTCATGGATAACTCATTTCTTTTTGCTGCTTGAATAATATTCCACTGTCTGGAAGTACCACAGTTTATTTATCCACTCACTTACTGAAGGACATTTTGATTGCGTCCAAATTTTGGCAATTATGAATAAAACTGCTATAAAATTCCATGTGCAGGTTTTTATGTGGACATGTTTTTGACTACTTTGGGTAAATACCAAGGAGCATGACTGCTGGATAACATGGTGAAAGTGTGTTTAGTTTCCTGCCAAAGTGGTTATTTTGCATTCCCACTAGCAATGACGGAGTTCCTGTTGCTCCACGGCCTTGTCAGCATTTGGTGGTGTCAGTGTTCCAGATTTTGGTCACTCTAATAAGTGTGTAGTGTATCTCATTGTTTTAATTTTTAGTTCCTTGAAGACATACAATAGAGAGCATCTTTTCATATGCTTATTTGCCATCTGTATATTTTCTTTGGTGGTCTTCAGCCCAATTTTTAATCGGGTTGTTGTTTTCTTATTATTGAGATTTAACTGTTCTTTTTACCAGTCTTTTATCAGTTAAGTGTTTTCCAAAGATTCTTCTGCCTGTGGCATGTCTTTTACTCTCTTAACAGTGCATTTCACAGAGCAAAAGTTTTTAATTTTAGTTAATTCCAGTTTATCAATTATTCCTTTCATGGACCATCCCTTTGGTGTCATATCTAAAAAGTCACTGCCATACCAAGGTCATCTAGGTTTTCTTCTAGGAGTTTTATGTTTTTGACTTTTACACTTAAGTCTACATTCATTTTTTTTTCCATGTAAATATCCAGCTATTCAAGTACTACTTGTTGAAAAGATGATTTTTGGTCCACTATGTTGCCTTTGCTCCTTTGTCAAAGACTGGTTGACTATTTCTGGGTGCTCTGTTCAATCGGTCTATACGCTTTAGTTTTAGAGTTGTCTTGAAGTGGGGTAGTGTGAATACTCCAACCTTGCTCTTCTCCTTTAATACTGTATTGGTGATCCTGAGGCTTTTATCTCTCCATGTAAACTTTAGGATCAGTTTGTCAAAATCCACAAAATAACTTGGTGGGATTTTGATTGGGATTCCATTGAATCTTTTTATTTATTTACTTTTGGCTGCACTGGGTCTTTGTTGCTGCGTACAGGCTTTCTCTAGTTGTGGTGAGCGGGGGCTACTCTTCGTTGCAGTGCGTGGGCTTCTCATTGTGGTGGCTTCTCTCTGTTGCAGAGCATGGGCTCTAGGTGCATGGGCTTCAGTAGTTGTAGCTCGTGGGCTCTAGAGCACAGGCTCAGTAAGTGTGGCGCATGGGCTTAGTTGCTCTGTGGCATGTGGGATCTTCCTAGACCAGGGCTCGAACCCGTGTCCCCTGTACTGGCAGTTGGATTCTTAACCACCGCACCACCAGGGAAGTCCCTGGGATTGCACTCAATCTTTAGATCAAGTTCGAAAGAACTAACATCTTGACAATTAGTCTTCCTCTCCATGAACATGGACTATCTCTCATTTAGTTCTTTGATTTTTCATCAGTTTTGCAGTTTTCCTTATATAGATCTTATACATATTTTGTTAGATTTATACCTAAGTATGTCATATTTGTGGTGCTAATGTATATGGCATTGTACCTTTATTTTCAAATTCCACTTATTCATTGCTGGTATATAGAAAACCAATTGACTTTGTATCCTGCAATCTAACTATAATCACTTATTAGCTCCGAGTTGGGGTGGAGGCATTGTTACTCTTTCAGATTTTCTACATTGATGATCATATTATCTGAGAACAAAGCAGTTTTATGTCTTCCTTCCCAATTGTGTACCTTTTAAATCTTTCTCTTATTGCATTAGCTTGGCTTTCCAGTACAATGTTGAAAAAGAGTGATGAGAGGAGACATCCTTGCCTTCTGATCTTAGTGGGAAAGCTTCTCGTTTCTCACCACTAAGTATGATGTTCACTGTAGTTTGTTTGAAGATATTCTTTAAAAAGATGAGGAGATGCCCTCTCTACTCCTATGTCACTCAGTTTTTATCATGAATGGATGTTGGATTTTGTCAGATGATTTTTCTGCATCAATTGATATAATCATGTAATTTTTCTTTTTTTAGTCTGTTGATGTGATGGATTACACGAGTTTTCAAATGTTGAGACAGCCTTGCATATCTGGGATAAACCCACTTGGTTATGCATAATTCTTTTTATACACTGTTGGAATTGTTCTGCTAATATTTTGTTGAGGATCTCTGCACCTATGTTCTTGAGATACTGGACTTTGCTTCATCTTTCTTACAATGTCTCTGTTTTTTGTAGTAGGGTAATGCTGGCCTCAGCATGAGTTAGGCACTGTTCCTTCTTCAACTGGAGGAGGAGGAGCTTGCAACAGTGGGGGAGGTGAGGTAACAATGGCTACCAGCCTCTTTGCACTTCTGTGATCAGAAGCCGATATCAGCTATCAGAGCACAGATTCCTGCTATCTGGAGGACGGGGCCTTTTTGCCTATCCTGGCTCCCACAAGCTGGTGCAGACTACTCCAGAAGCATGTGCAGAGCTGCCTGCCACAGGGGTGGGAGTGGGGGCCGGGTATCTCCAACTGTACTAAGAGCTGGTTTTGACCAAAATTAGCTATAATCTACTGTGCAGCACTTCCCCTGGAAATTGCAAACCTTCAATAGACTCCAGAATTCCAAAATCATCAGATGTATTTGCCACTGCAACTGTCTAGGTGGAGAGACAGATTCCTGGTGCTTCCTACTCCACCATCTTCCTCAAATCCTCTCTGTCTGGTTCATTTTTATTATTTCTCTCTCCTTATTGATGTTCTCCATTTGGTGAGACATAATCCCCATGATTTCCTTTAGCTCTTGAGCATGTTTGAAAGAGTTGACTTAAAGTCTCTGTCTAGTAGGTCTAAAGTCTGGGCTTCCTCAAGGAAGATGCCGTGTATGGGCCCAACCTTCCTGTTTCTCTACATGCCTCGGAATTTTTTCTTGTTGTTGAAAACTGGTATTTTAAATATTATAATGTGAAAGTCTGGAAATCAGATTCTCCTCCCTCCACAGGGTTTGTCTGCATAGTGGCTTTTCAAAACTGATTTTGTAAAGTCTGTATTCTTTGTTGTTTGTGGCAACTGAAATCTCTGGACAGTCAGCTAGTGAGTCATCACACACTTCCGTAAAACCCTGAAACCAAACAAAAAAAAAAAAAAAGAGAGAGAGAGAGAACAACTCTCCCAGTCTGTAGATGGGCTGTGTGTCCTGGGGCATGCCTTCAACCCTGCCTTGGCCCTCACTTCTTGCTTACACAGAACCTCAGGGCAGCCACACGTGCAAGCTTAAAGGCTTTCTCAGGTCTTTTCTGAGCATGCACTCAGAAAGCAAAGGTTTAAGGTCTTTTGGAAGAAAAAGTAATCTTAATTCTTTCCTGCATGAATTGGAGGGGACTGCCATTACATGACCTTAGTGGCATAACTCATGGGACCCCAGTGTCTCCCAGCCTGATAAACTCTAAAGTAGAGTTCTGAACTCTGACAGACAATACTAGGTGCTTGACACTGACAAGGGTCACATCGCTTGCCCTCTGTAACCCCCTCCCCGCCAGCATCTCATTTTCCAGAGCATGCAGTGCTGCATTTTGTTTAAACAAGGAGCAGAACAAAGATGCCACGCCAAGGAGCCACACCAAGATGCAGATGGCAGCTCACGCCAACTCCTGACCTGCCCCAGTGGCTCACAGCTGGTGTTCCAATTCCTCTCCTGCTGCAGTCAAGTGACTACGCGTTGAGAACGTGCAGGGTCCTGGACAAACAGAACAGGGAACATTACATCCCGAAGAGACTACTGTATCACCCCAAAGCTGCAGAAATCTCAACAAGCTGATGAACATTCCAACATCCACAGCATGTATATTCAGCTCTCATTTTATTTTAGTTATAAAACAATTGCCAAAACACAAAGTTAAAAAAACACACACACACACACACACAGATACAGTTTTTATTCCTTCTTTTGTTGCAGAAAATAAATAACGGTCACATATTCCATATGCGTGTCTATAACAGCATTTCTAAAAATGTAATTTACTGGACTTAACAGCATAACCTTTTTGGCTTTTCACCTGCATTATCATACAGTATATCATTTTATTTTATTAACTTTTTAAAGCACCTGGGCTCCAGCAACTTTGGGAAAAGGTTGTTTGTGAGCTTAAAATCTTTTTTCCAAGTTATTTTTTCAACAGGTAAACTGAACACAACCAGGTCTTAACTTATTTTATTTAAGAGGAGAATATAGTTTTTCTTTTATAAAAATTGCCCCCATAAACTCACAAACACCCAAATGGAATTAAAAAGTTGGTCTATCTTCATAGGAATTAACAAAAGGAAGGAACAAGACACAGACGGTCCCTGTGAAATCATCAGTCAGGCACACGCCTCACAGTGCTTATTCTTACTATTCCAGTTTGGCCCTTGAGAGTTTTAAGAAAGGAAAGCTGTTCAGTCATCTAAACCTATGTTTCTGAAAAGGTAGGACATGGACTCCCCATTGTGAATCCGACGGATGGCTTCTGAAAGGATCATGCTTATATCCACAGTTTTAATTTTGGGGCACTGGAGCTTCTGGATTTCGTGTGGAACTGTATTGGTAACCACCACCTGCAAATCAAGAGCAAAACAAGAGATCATAAAACCAAGTAGCCTCCTGGCTCGACCTGAAAATCAGATACATTCTCACATCTCTGAAGTGGGTCTACTGTGCCTTCAGCAATGTTTTCAGTCAATGTGAATGCTACCTGTACCTTAGGTTAAGGTTTGAAAACCTTACACCCACTATGACAGCTACAGGCAAAAAGACAGATAACAGCAAGAGCTGGCAAGGACATGGAGAAACTGGAACCCTCATTCACTGCTGGTGGGAATGCAAACTGGTTCGGCTGCATTGGAAAACAGTCTGGAGGTTCCTCAAAAGGTTAAACATAGAGTTACTGTGTGACCCAGCAATTCTCCTCCTAGGTAGACACCCAAGAGAAACGAAAACATCTCCATTTGAAAACATGTACATGAGTGCTCATGACAGCATTATTCACAACAGTCAGAGTGGAAACAACCCAAACTATGAACAGAGAGCAAAAAAATTACAGGCATGCAGTGAAATACTACATGGCAATAAAAAGGATGAAGTACTGACACCTGCTACAACATGGATGAACTTTCAAAAACCATTATGCTAAGTGAAAGAAGCCAGAGATCAAAGGCCACATATTATATGATTCCATTTATATAACATGGCCAGATTAGATAAACCTACTGCAGAGATAGAAAGCAGATTAGTGGTTGCCTAAAGCTGAGTGGATTGAGAAGAAATGGGGTGTGACTGATTATGGGTACGGAGTTTCTTTGTGGGGGGGATGAAAATGTTCTAAAAGTGATTGTCGTAACGGCTGCACAATTCTGTGAATATACTAAAAACTACTGAAGTATACACTTTAAATGGGTGAATCATATGGCATGTGAATTACAGACATCCCCCACAGCCCCCATCTGAGGTTTCACTTTCCACAGTTTCAGTTACCCACGGTCAACCTCACTCTGAAAACACTAAATGGAAAATTGCAGAAATAAATAATTTATACGTTTAAAATTGTGCGCTGTTCTTAGTAGTGTGACGAACTCTTGGGCCGTCTCACTCCGTCTGGGATGTGAATCGGCCCTTTGTCCAGCAGATCCTGCCCGTCAGTCACTCAGCAGCCATCTCGGGTATCAGACCACACTGCTTATGTCCAAGTGATCCTTATTTTACTTAATTTTACAAAAGTAGTGAGGCTGGCAATTCAGATATACTAAAGAGAAGCTGTGAAGTGCTTCCTTTAAGCGAAAAGGCAAAAGTTCTTGACTTAAGGAAGGAAAACTGGGTGCTGAGATTGCTAAGATCTATGGTATGAATGAATCGTCCATCCGTAAACTTGTGAAGAAGGAAACAGAAATTCATGTCACATATCAAATTGTAAAAGTTGCAGACACAGTATGTGAAAGTGCTTAGTTAAGATGAAAAAGGCATTAAATTTGCACAAGAAGGTATATTGCCATAATTGTTCTATTTTATTATTAGTTATTACTGTTAATTTCTTACTGTGCTTAATTAATAAGTTAAACTTTATCATAGATATGTATGTACAGGAAAAAACAGACTATACATAGAGTTTAGTACTATCCGTGCACGGTTTCAGGCATCCACTGGGGGGTCTTGGAAGGTATACCCTGTGGATAAGGGGGGACTACTGTATGTCAATAAAGCTGTTATTTTAAAAAGATTTGATGAAAATCAAAAAAGGGGAAACATGCATTTTTCAACAGCTACAAATGGAAAAAAAATACTCAGCCTTCTTAAAAAGACAGATGGGAATATTTTTAAAGTTATTATTTATAATACATACTCCCTACTTCCAAAATAAGCCTCAAGACAGCTTATAATAAAAAACGTACATATACCATGAGATTGTTGAAACAGACGGATGATCAGGAATCATTCAGAACCAGCAGCAGGGCCATGAAAACCTAGCCCATCGTAATTACTGTGTGACTCCTTTCCTTTTTTTTTTTTTTTTTAGCGGTACGCGGGCCCCTCACTGTTGTGGCCTCTCCCATTGCAGAGCACAGGCTCCCGACGCGCAGGCTCAGCGGCCATGGCTCATGGGCCTAGCCGCTCCGTGGCACGTGGGATCCTCCCGGACCGGGGCACGAACCCACGTTCCCTGCATCGGCAGGCGGACTCTCAACCACTGTGCCACCAGGGAAACCCGTGACTCCTTTTCTGTTTGATCTTCCTGGTAACTAAGGCAAACGTGGGAACATGAAGGGTCATGTAAGTCTCCTGACCTGTAAAAGAACAGCTCCCAAAGGAAAAACACCTACCCACTGGTATCAAACACAGAATTTTCTGCCCCATCCACACGGCATCAGTGTGAAGGGCGACCCCAGGCAGGGCTGCACCTGCTCTGAGCACAATGCCTCGGGGACGGTGCCCCCAGGAGGGACTGTACCATCTGGTCACCTTGGAGGGTCAGTTTTCTCACTAGATAACCACCCTCAGTCGGGAATGAATTTTCCAAATGTATTCTAACCACTTTAAAAAATAACAGCTTTTTGGTGATATAATTCACATACGATACAATTTGCCCATTGAAAGCATACAATTTAATGACGTTCAGGATACTCAGAGTTGTGATTAGTATCTCCCCCCAAAGAAACGCTGTACCCGCTTCGGCCACTCCTCATTTCACCCTTCCTCAAACCCCCCTGGCAACCACCAATCTACTGACTTTATAGAGGCCTATTCTGGACGTTTCATTTAACTACCTTTAATTAAAAAAACAGAAAGAAAAACACTTCAAATCTTGATTTATCAACTCCAAGCCCTGCTTACTGGCTCCTCTTCTGAGAGACAGGGCAATCAGCCTCTCTCCTCCTCTCCCACCTCCCACCCTGTCGATCCTGCTGTTACTTTTACAGGGTTCGTAGCTTTATTATCTACTGGGCAACTGTGCTTCGTCTACAGGCCTATATGGAACCCCGCTTATCCATCAGTTACCGACCCGGCTCCCCAGTATGGGTATCAGTGACAGAGCCCCCCTGCTGGCCTAGGATGTGCGACCTCCACGTCCGGGGCTTCATGCGTCCTCTCCAAAGTCCACTCTGTTCCGAGGGCCTGGATGCAGCAGCCCCCCACACGCTCTTGCTAACCTGCCCACACACAGCACCCGCGAGAACCCTGCCTAGCGCCACGCGGACAGACCAGTGAGCACCGCCGTGGGCCTGAAGTCTTCCCGCTTTATGTGTGTTTCGTGCAGCGGAGAAAGGAGGCCAGATCGAGCTAAGCCGTGCGAGCCTGGCTTTCTCTCTGTGCTAAAGCATCCTGAACCCATCAGAGATGATGAGCATGGGCCAGGCTCAGGGAGAGTGACTGCTCAAGAGGAAAAGTGTGGGCCTCAGAAAAGTTAAAGGAGCCCGACTAGTTTAAGATTCAATACCCAGGAATATACAGGAGACAGCATTTCTGCTTCTTAAAAGATAATAAAAACGTGATTCACACAATCAACCCCCGCAGCTAGCTGGCCCCTGGAATGAGGGGTGGACAAAGGAAGGCGAGGAAACCTGGCTGGCCTCACTTCAGCCACTCTGGGAGCTGCAGGCAGTTTAGGAAGGTGGCCCTGTGTGCCCTCCTCTCCCGACGTCATGCCACGGGCGTCTGTACCAGGAAGAGAGCTGGGCTTTAGCATCGGGTAAACTAGAGTCTGAACCCTACGAGCTTGGGCTCGTAGCTGCCTGACCTTAAGAAGTCACTGAACTTTTCTGGTGCACAATTTCTCACTCTCCCTGCAGGGCTGTGCTGGAGCTCAGGGACGGCATGTGCCCAGCATCAGGCGGTTCCGTCAGGGCCAAGGGCTCCACTTACGAGAGTCACTAAAACTATCACCCACTGCCACGGGCAGAACACAGAGGCTGCAGGCAGTGACACGCAAACAGAACTACCACTCTGAACTACAGAGCAGCTCACTCTCCACCTGCTCCCGTGACCACAGGTCGGGATGGGCACGGGCACCAGGCAGCTGTGCCCACACTCAGCCCGGCTCTGTTACCTCATCGATGGCAGATTCCTCGATCAGTCGAGGGGCGTCGGAGGATAACAAGCCGTGAGTCGCCATCACGAAGATCTTATACGCACCCCTTTCCTTCAGGGTCTCTGCTGCAGCGAGGAAGCTGTCCACATCATCAATAATGTCGTCCTGGCATTACAGATTCAGCAAAAGACATGAACACTTTTGTAAAGGTGGGTCTAGACCACGGGGAAAAAGGCTGGACTAATTCTACTGTGACACACCTGCTGTCCACGTTGACGTGTCCAGACAGCGAGGTCACCGGGCTCCCGCTGCATTCCCTCCGGGCCTCCCACAGTGCAGCACAGGCGCCCTGGGCCTATAGTTCTCTATCCCTACCGTCTAGAGCTACACCCCACCAGGCAGGTGCTCCAGAAATACTCACCCTAGACCTTTTTAATGCATAGTAAAGCACCTGTTAGAAGATGCTTTTGACTCTAGGTGGTTCTTTCCTCTTTTCTTGCTACTTTTCCTTATTTTCTAAATTTTCTGCACTGGGTGGATGGGAAATGTGTTTTTTCCATATATTTTTATAATGGGAAAAATAATAATAATTATTATTTTAACAAAATACTCAGTCCAGTGGTTTCTAATCTCGCAGACTCCCCGTATGAGATAATAGAAAATATATACATTGGTCTCTTCTAAAGCCCGTTTTACATGTTTTAGCGGTAAGAGCACTAGAGGAACCTCTTGTCCTGATGAGATGACTCCGGGCGAGCTCCTGGATGGGCACTGGCCACCAGAAAGACCAGGGAAGCTTGGAATTTGCAGCACCCGCACGGCCGGCCCCAACTGCTCCACAGAGGGGAGGGGGCTGGAAATGGGGTTAATGATCCATCAGGCCTCCAGGAAGAAGCCCGCATAACATCCCAGCAGCACAGGGTTCGGGGAGCGAACCAGGTGGGTGAACATTCCACACCGAGCAGGTAATGCACCCCAACTCCACGGGGACCCTCCCCAGCCCTGCCCCGTGCCTCTCTCTCTCCATCTGGCTGCTCATCTGTGTCCTTTATCACATCCTTTAATGACCTGGTGAACCTAAGTGTCTCTCTGAGTTCTGTGAGCTGCTCTAGCAAATGCTCCAGTCCAGGGGGGTCCTGGGAGCCTCGGATTTGTAGGCAAGCCGGACAGAAGCTGTGGGTCACCTGGCGAGTCTCAGTTTTTGGACCAAAGCAGACATTCAGCACAAGGCGCCCGTGAGACCTACCTGGCACCGTCCCCAGCACGACTGGCAAGCCAGCCAGCAAAGCACCAGCGGCAAGCGCGACAGAGTGACAGGAAGAGAGGCCTGCGTACCACAATGACGGCGGTCCTTCCTCCCACGTCACCGACCACTGTGATCGGGGGCTTCTCCTTGGGGATGAGCACTGCCCAGGACAAAACACGCACACGTTTCTCGGTTAAGAGCCCAGCCGAGGCCTTAGCAAGTCACTGTCTCATGACAGAGGCCCAAGAGACCAGCAACAGAAGGGAGTTTCCCCCACCCGATAAAGGGCAACTACGGAAAAATCACTGCTAACGTCATATGGGATGAAAGACCTTTCCCCTAAGATCAGGGACAGGACAAGGATGCCCACTTTCACCACTGCTATTCAACAGAGCACCGCACGTGCTAGCCAGGGCAGTCAGGCAAGAAAAAGAAATAAAAGGCATCCAGACCGGACAGGAAGACTTAGTACCGTTAAGACGGCAATGCTCCCCGAGTGATCTAGAGACTCAATGCACCCCGTCAGAATCCCAGCCTCTTTTTTTGCAGAAATAAACTGACCCTAAAGTGCAAAGGACCCCAAAGAGCAAAAACAACGCGAGGGACTCACTGCCCTCGGGAGCGTTCTGCTGCCACCTTTTCCCCATGTCTTCCCTCCAGGGAGCTTCGGTGGTCAGGGTGGCGTCCTTCCTGGCCACCCACGGCCACACACAAAGCCCAGCCCCTGCCCCTGCCATCCTGTCCCCAGTTGAACCCATGCCTGAATGCCTTCAACGTCCACCTCAGCTAACCGGGATCCACAAGGCCCAGCTGAGTCTCGCTCCTTCATGGCCATCCCAGGACCATATCTCCTTCTCTGAGGTTTTTTGTTTATAAACGAGCAACTCCTAGGCAACGTGAGAACCCGAAGGGGTCCAGAGTACACCACAGCGGCATGAAAAGTATTTTAAGCTGAAGGCATTTGAATTCCTGAAGTCCCTTATCTGTCTAAAAGCAGAGCTCCCCAAAGGAACTCAAAAGAACTCAGTTGTCCTAAACCCCCTCCCAGCAACAACCGCAGGAAGACTGGCTCTCATCACCCAGACCAGAAGTCGGCACCACTCCTACACAGACACTGTCACACACCGTCCTGTCTCCCATCCATCCTCCCTACGAGCCACTGGCCCTCCCATCAGCGCCCTTCCTCCGCTCCCCTTCCCCTATGAAGACCATATACAAGCCCCGAATTGCAACCTCCTCTTAAAATCTTATCTTTTCTCTTCTTGATCTGTCTTCTGTCAGTTTTATTTGCAACCTCCTGAGCACTGAAGCTACAGAGGGTAGAGGAAAAGTCTTTTCTCCCCAGCAGACTCAAACAAAAGCAGTATTTTTTTTTAACTGAAAAGATGTTATTAAAGCTTGAGGGAAGTTTCTTAAAAACAAAAACAAATTCATGCATAACTCTACCACCCAGTCACAACCACGTTCATCCTTCATATTCCCTCCTCGCCCTGGCAAAAGACAGGCCTACACTCTTGTATTCTGCCTTATTCACATACATTCCATATATTTTTCTCTTGTTTCCAGAGTCTTAATTATTTCAAAGGGCTGCATAATGAATTGTGCTGATACGACATTCTTCACCAAGCCCCGCCCTCCAGTGAACCATTCAGACTTTTCCAATATTTTGCGTTAGAAATAACACTACAGTGAATAACTTGTGCACCAAAAGCTTTCTGCTTGTGTTAAACTTTACTTTACTCTAGGACATGTTAGTGAATGAACAAGTGAAATCCCTGACGTGCCACAGATGCGTCTAAACTGAGCATGTGCATAGGTCTTGGTATGACCAGACAGACTGCTTCTAAGAGGCCACCAGAAGTGCACTTGCCACAGCCAGGCCACGAAAGGTATCAGTTTTTGCCAATTTAAAAAACAAAAAGAGAAGTAGCACTTCACATTCGAAAAAAAAATTAAGTCAGCCTTAAAATCAAAGAGGAAAGCGACCCGGGGGCAGCACACTTACTGGGGATCTCGAGGCTGGGGTGGATGGCGGCGGCGCTCCTGACCATGGGCGGGGAATGCCGCCCGTCCACCAGGTCGGACTCGGCGTCCTGCGCTTCTCCGTGAATCACCGCGATGCCCAGTCGCAGGCGCTCAGCAAAAGACTGTGCCCTGGAGGAGAGCAGGAGACCCGTTCACAATCACGCAAAGCTGGTTTCTGATAACATCTATGGAGAAACATCATGGGAACTTTAAAAAGGTAGTTTCCAAAAGGGTTAATGAGAAAGGAGAATTAATAATCTTAGACTCTCAGGATCCAAGACAAAGTGTGGAGACCCCACATGACCACACATCCCCCTGGCAGCTGGGCCTAGTGTGCACTCGGCCAGCGAGCGAGCCCGTGTAAGTTATAAGTTGGTTCACCTCCTCTAAGCCTCCGTTTCCTCACTTGGAATTGGTAATTAATTCTACCTATCTACCTAGTTAACAGTGAGAACCAACCACACGATACAAAGTGCACTAACTACTCAACAGAGTATGAAGCATCAAGGTTTTGTCGTGTAACTGAGATACGAGACACTGTACACACCTAAACCACATGACTTCATAAGCTCAGATGTATTTCTATATCCGTACAACTGTCAGCACAACCAAGTCACTGAAAGTATCTACCCCGCCAAACGTCACCTGTGCCCCTCTGCAATTTCTCCTTCCAGCATTAGCTACCAGTGAGCTGCTTTCTATCACCATGGTTTTACGTTTTCTAGAATGTCGTAAGTGGAATCGGAGTCTGTAGTCCTTAATTTTGTCTTACTTTGTTCACTCGGCGTAACAGTTTGGAGATTCACCCACATTCATCAAGAGAGCATCCCTTACATCGCTGAGTAACAGTCCATGGTGTGGGTCTATCACTATTTGTCCATTTACTTGTGGATGGACTTTTTTTTTTTTTAAAGATTTATTGTTTACTTATTTATTTCATTTATTTTTTGGCTGCATCGGGTCTTAGTTGCAGAATGCGGGATCTTCACTGAGGCACGTAAGATCTTTCTTTGCAGGGCATGGGCTTCTCTCTAGTAGTGGCGTGTGGGTTTTCTTTCTCTAGTTGTGGTGCACGGGCTCCAGAGGGCGTGAGCTCTGTAGTTTGCGGCACGTGGGCTCTCTCATTGAGCTCAGCAGTTGTAGCACATGGGCTTAGTTGCCCCACGGCATGTGGGATCTTAGTTCCCTGACCGGGGCTCGAATCTGTGTCCCCTGCATTGGCAGGCGTATTCTTAACCACTGCGTCACCAGGGAAATTCCTGGATAGACTTCTGAGTTGTGTCCAGTCATGAGTTGTTACAAAACCGTGTGAACACTCACGTACAAATCCGTCTGGACTCATGTTTCCTTTTCCCTTGGTGTGACTGGATCACACATTACCGTTTCCCCAAGTGGCTGTCACATGCCCACAAGCCGTGTGTGAGCACTCGGCTTTTCCACGCCCTCGCCAGCACGGGCCGCTGTCAGCCCTTTCAATGTACCCATCCCAGCGGTATGCCGTGGGTCGCTGTGGTTTGTTTGCATTGAACCCTCATGACAAATGGCGCTTATCTGCCACCTATATATATGCTTTGGTAAAGGGTCTGTTTCTCTTTTGCCAATTTTTTAGTTGGGTTGTTAGTTCTCTTAGTAAGTCTGGAGAATTCTTTATATATTCTGAATTTACGTCCTTCATCAGACGTATGCTTCACAAATGTTCTCCCCCGATCTGAGCTTTCGCCTGTTATTCTCTTAATGATGTCTTCTGAAGAGCAGTTTTAATTTTCATGACATCCAATTTAACAATTTTTTCCTATCAGTTGGGCTTTTAGTGTCATATTTAAGAAATCTTTACCTAAACCAAGGTCACAAAGACTTTTTTTCCTCTGTTTTCCTCTAGAAGTTTTATACTTTCAGGCTTTACATTTAGGTATATGATTCATTTGAAGTTGATTTTTAAAAATGATGTGAGATATGGCTCAAAATTCATTATTTTGCACACAAACATCTGATTATTCCAACACTTTTCATTTGTTAAAAAGACTAGCCTTTCCCCATTAAATTGCCTATGCACATCTGCTGAAAATCAGTCTTCCAGATACCTGTGGGTCTATTTTTGGACTCTATTCTGTTCCACTGACCTATTTTTTATCTTTATTCCAATACCACACAATCACGATTGCTTTAGCTTTATAATAGGTCTTGAATTCAGGTAGTGTTAGATCTCCAAACTTTGTTCTCCTTTTTCAAAGTTTTTTTTTTTTTCTTCGGGGGGGGGGGCATTATTCTAGTTTCGTTGCACGTCCATATGAATTTTGGAATCAGCTTGTCAAATTCTATAAAAAAAAGGCCTGCTGACATTTTGATCGGGATGGTGTCAATTCTACAGACCAATGTAGGGAGGAGATACGCTATCTTAACAATATTGAGTCTTTCAAGCCACAGACACAGTATATTTCTCCATTCATTTAGGTCTTTAATTTCTCTAGGCAATGTTTTATATTTTTCAGTGCACAAGTCTTGAACACCTTAGGTTTATCCCTAAGTGTTTCACTTAGTTTGATGCTATTTGGGTTTTTTTTTTTTGCTGTACGCGGACCTCTCACTGTTGTGGCCTCTCCCGTTGCGGAGCACAGGCTCCGGACGCGCAGGCTCAGCAGCCATGGCTCACGGGCCCAGCCGCTCCGCGGCATGTGGGATCTTCCCAGACCGGGGCACGAACCCGTGTCCCCTGCATCGGCAGGCAGACTCTCAACCACTGTGCCACCAGGGAAGCCCTAGAATTTTTATACCTAGGTTCATGAGGAATATTGATCTGTTTTTCTTTTCTTGTAATGTCTGTGTCTGGCTTTGCTATCAGGGTAATGAATGCCTCATAAAGTGAGCTGGGAAGTACTAGTTCTTCAACTTTCTGGAAGAGTTTATGTACAGTTAGCATTATTTCCCCCTTAAATGTTTGGTAGAATTCACCATTGAGGTCTTACTCATTTTTCCATCTTCAGCACCTAGTGCACAAAAAAATGCTCAAGTGCTTGAAGATCCAACAAGTTCTCCCAACCTTGGTTTTCAAACATCAAAAATTCAAAACAAGTTCCTTACAGCCCACAAGAACAGCTAAAAAGGAACAAAAACAAGGGCTGTGGTCATAAATTAGGGATTTAACAGAACCCCATCATCAGGACTACCTGCACTAGACACAGCCAAGGCATTGCAATGCCACAGGGAGGCACTTAAAGGCACGACTGTGCTCCCTGGTGGAACAGAATCTCCCCTGTGCCAGGTTTCCCGTCTGCACTCCACGACCAAGGAGAGTTTTGTCACAGTGCTTGCAATCAGTTCAAGAAATTTAAATGGATGCTACATCCATTGCAAATTACTTTCTTACGAAGTTACACTTTCCTCCCTCAGTAGAAGATGTCATTACACAGCACATGCAGTTAAGTCTTCTGTGGTTTTGAGAAAATCTCAAATGCACATAAAGAAACGTCTACTGGTCTGGCCCTTCCTACAATTAATCTAACTTATATTTCCAAAGAAAAGACAACAGACTTCACAGGAGCAGAGCTGTACTGCATAACCTGATCCAGAAAAGTGTATCTTTGTGTGTGTGTGTGAATATTTTTACTTAAGGAAAAGAGGGAGAGCCTCAGGGGGAGAATATTTTTAATAAAAATTGCTAAAGATCCTAAGAGTTAAGATGTAGTATTTGCATAACTTTAAATTCACCCTTTAAAAAAATTCAAAACAGTTTTTAAAGAAGTCCTCAGAAAAAGATATGTTCAGACAAAGACCACGGCAGAGCCTTCACTGGCTTCTGCCCCACGCTAACCTCACAGCACCACAGAGATTAAGTGCTCCTTCAAATCCAAGATTGGCTTCACAAACAAGATTACTGTCAAAAGTCCTGAGCTCTCAGTTATCCTCTAAGGAAGTCTTTTCCCATCAGGAATTCGTAGAGGTTTGCCAATTCCTAGAATAATGCTGTTTCAACACTACTAACCTACTATAACACTACTAACTATAAACCACAATACTTTCAAGATAAATAAAAGCATTACCTGCACAATGATGTTAGTTTCTGATACTTCATAGAACAGTAACGTAACTTGGGTTCCCACCTGATTCCAAAAAAGGAACCAGGATGGTTCCGGTAGGTCATACTGCTTTAGACACTGACGGCCACAGAGGAATTCCAAAGCAACTCAGTCTCGCTTCTGGTTGTACTATGATGAGGGTAAATGTACATCATGGGTCAGAACAAAACACAGGATCTCAGACTTTTTTTTTCTATTCCCTCAATTATTCCAGGAAAACAATTCCAAACAACTTGCTCACTAAAGCAAGTTCTGTTTGTTAAAGCAACGTTATGTTCTCAGATGACCTCTTTTACTCAAGACAACGGCTCATTGCCAAAGGGCTGCACAACCACAGCTCTGCCCTCAACTCCACCGACATCTGCAGAACTGCAGGGCTCACCGTGCTGCTCAATCTGTGAAGTCTCTCCCGCCTTCTTCGGCGCACGCCGCTCTGTAAGATAAGCAGTGCAGGCGTCACCCCCTACTCTGCCGACGAGGAAATGGAGGCCTGCAGAGAGCCTGGACCGTGGTTCTCAGCTCTCTCACAAAGACTGGGTAGGCACCAGCTGGAAGCCGGCGTCTCTTGACTCCTAGTTTAACTATCTTCCTGCTGCCTTAGGATGTCTCTTAAATGAACTGTAACAGTTTTCTAAGGTGAGGCGCCAAATAAAAGACTTGGAGAAGGAAGCGGGAAACAATCAGATCAAAACCAGCGTGTTAATGAGCTGGAAATGCCATCTCAAACCCTAACTCTGGATGAGTATGCAAATCAGGACGTCAAAATGAGAGGAAATCACAGCACAGCGCTGTGGGAGATGCCACGGCAGGTGCTACCGACCAAGAGCACTCAGCACACCTTCGATGCGGAGTGCAAAAGCCATAACTACACTATTTTATACCCTCATCCCCTTTGGAGCAACCATCTCCGTCCTAAAACATTTATTGAATGCAGTGTAACCTATGTGGACTCCATTACAGAAGGCGGGAAAAAGAGGCTCGATCCTTCATCCCAACCTACTGGCCAAACAGCACACGGGGTGATCTGCGAGCCCCAGAGGGGAGAAGCGGGTTGTACTGCTCCCCCCTTAGAAAATGGCTGGCACAGCACACACGTACCGAGTGAGACGGACTGAATGGGCAAGCCAACCTCAAGCCTATTCGGCCCACGCCCAAATCCCAGAATCACTGGTGGGGAAGACACTCTAAGAAGTCATTAGCTGGGACTTCCCTGGTGGCGCAGTGGTTAAGAATCTGCCTGTCAGTGCAGGGGACACGGGTTCAAGCCCTGGTCTGGGAAGATCCCACATTCTGCGGAGCAACTAAGCCTGTACACCACAGCTACTGAGCCTGCGCTCTAGAGCCCGTGAGCCACAACTACTGAGCCCTCGCGCCTAGAGACTGCGCTCCGCCACAAGAGAAGCCACTGCAATGAGAAGCCCGCGCACTGTAACAAAGAGTAGCCCCCGCTCGCCGCAACCAGAGAAAGTCTGTGCACAGCAACAAAGACTCAACGCAGCCAAAAATAAAAATAAAAAATAAATTAAAAAAAAAGAAGTCATTAGTTGTGCTGCTACCTTCCTGTAAACAACACAGCAGAATCACCTTGGATCCGTTTCCTCACCTCCCTGATGTGTCTCCTCACCTGTGAGAGGGAACACGCAGTGGCGGGTCCTCTCATCTGTCTTTCTGCCTCATTACCCCAGGCTCACAGCTGTGCCCAAACAAAAGCCAGACCAAGCAAGGGGCAGCCTCACAAGCCAGGAAACTTTAAGACAAAAACTGCGCTACTCCAGCCAAACCCCACAGGCTTTTGGGGGCAAAGAGCAGTTCAGTTTGGGGTATGTTAAGTTTAGTGGTGCCTCAAAAATGGAAACATACAATTACTATATGACCCAGCAATTTCAGTCCTAGATATATATCCACGAGAAATGAAAACATGCCAACACAAACACTTGTACACAAATGTTCACAGCACTGTTATTCCTCACAGCCAAAAGGTGGGAACAACCCAAATGCCCATCAACAGATGAATGGATAAACAAAGTGTAGTACATCCCTACAATGGAATAGTATTCAGCCATAAAAAGGAATGAATTACTGATATATGCTACAATGTAGATGAACCCGAAAACATTATGCTCAGTGAAAGAAACCAGACACAAAACGCCACATATTATATGATTCCATTTATATGAAATATCTAGAATAGGTAAATCTACACAGACAGTAAGCAGATCAGCAGCTGCAAGGGAATGGGGGAGAAGGGACCTGAGACTGGTCACTCAGTGAGTTCGGGGTGGTCTTCTGGGATGAGAGCAAGTTCTGAAACCAGAGAGAAGTGGTGGCTGTACAACACTGTGAACGCACTACCTGCCAGTGAATTACACACTTTAAAGAAGTTAAATGTATGTTATGTAATTTTCAACTTAATTTAAAAAAGCACGTGTATCATAGAAAAGGAAATTACTAAATCAGCATTAATCCAGCCTTTGCACAAATCTCTGGAAAGGCTGTTTGAAATGTTTATGTTCCAGCATGAGTCCCGGTGTTCATGACTTAATCAAACGGACACTATGAGGCTCCATGACAGAGCTTCTCGAAGGAAGCCTGTGTGGGCACAGCCCTGGCTGACTGGGAGGCTGGTCCCACGAACATGGCAACTCCATGGCTTCATCACAAATGCCAACTTTATTTAATACAGTAACTGCTATTCTTACTTTGTAATGGAAAACCACTTATCGTAACGCCTGTGAAGTCAAGGGCTTACGGCGTGCAAGCCGCCCTTCCTCCTTCCACATTAACAACGGTGGGCACAGGACGGAGGCACCTCCGCTCCCTCGCTCCATGGGCTCAACGATGATCCAGGGAGCAAAGGTATTCGATTGTGGGAGCTATTTTAAAAGAGCATTTTTAAGAAACAGCCTTCATCCTACGTTTGATTTTGTCCTTCCCCTCCCCAGTGGAGCGGCTTCTCCAGGGACATTGGCACAGGCACACCTCGGTTTACTGCACTTCGCAGACACTGCACTTGTTACAAGTGGAAGGTCTGGGGCAGCCCTCCGTCCAGCAAGTCTATCGGCGCCATTTTTTCCAACAGCATCTGCTCACTTCATGTCTCTGTGTCACGTTTCGGTAATTCTCAAAGTATTTCAAACTTTTTCATTATTATTATATTTTTTATGGTGATCTGTGATCACTGATCTTTGATGCAAAAAGATTACAACTCACTGAAGGCTCAGGTGATGGTTAGCATTTTTTAGCAATAAAGTACTTTAAATTAAGGTATGTACAATGTTTTTTAATACATAATGCTATTGCACACTTAACAGACTACAGTATAGTGTAAACATAACTTTTATACGTGGTGGGAAACCAAAAACCCATGTGACTCACTTTACTGTGATATTGGCTTTGGCAGGGGTGTGGAACCCAACACGCTATCTCCAAGGCCTGTCTGTGTGTGAAACCTTTTCAATTCAAACACAACTTTAGGTTCTGTATCCCTGACTCATCAGTTACTCCAGGTTACATGTAACTCTCAGCACTGCCCCATTTGCACACCTTGTAGTGTTTGTAAATTTTGTAAAATGTCACCTTTTAACACATACCAATCCAGCCTCTTGGCTGGATACAATTCTGTTAATAAATTACTGAGTTCTCTGAGTAAAAGGCAGTAAACAGCCTCAAAATACATTCACTGGTATTTGAAATGGCAGATCTGCCTAAGCACTGGGCTGGGATTCCCCAGCCCTGGACAGCTTCTGGTAAGAAATGTGATGGCAGTCACAGACTGGGACTGGAAAGAAGGGAGGAAAATAAATCAGCATCACTTAGCACGTGGAGTATTAAACTATCAGTTCACAGGATAAAAAGTAAGAGACACAGTGGGAACCGCTGAGATCGAATCCAGAGCACCTGGGATTCGACGGGTCTGGGACCCCGGGTGTGGCTCGGAGGAGCTCCCACCTACCTCTTAGCCGAGGCTGGAGACTTGGCCACAATCACTGCATTTCTGTAATCCGGGATCTGTGACAGAGGAGAGGGTGGGGATTACTGCCATGTCTCCACAAGGCTATTCACACCAGTACCCGGTAACTGATAAAAATGAACATTCCAACAGACTCAAAAATGTCATCTGGTCACTTCAAAGTTTTCCAAAAAGACAAAAAGTTCAAAGTAAATTTCCTCTTTAGAAGATGAAGAAACGCCTACCTAGGAATAAAAAAAATAATTATCAAGGCATGACTCTCATAGACTTATTTTAAGAAAAAAGTAGGGTTAATCAGTAATTAGCTCATATCTATGTGGCAGCAAAGGTGTTTTTATGAAGTCAACAGGAAGTACTCTCATGAATCCCAGTTACATGTAATTTCACAGGGCAAGGATGACATTCATCGAATCTGAATTCAAGGCACCTGTTGAATTCCAAATAAGTGCGGTCCAAACAAATAACTACTTAATGTGTCTCTGTCACAGCATAATGAAGAAACCAATTTGTTAAAGGAATCAGCCCACCTAGCACTGCTTCATAAAGATATTAAGAGCCCTTAAGAAAATAAGCAAAATATCAGTCTACTTTGGAGTTCTTTACTTTAAACATTTGAAGTGATCTGTACTAGGATAATTACAGTTGAAGATACACCCATTACCAACTTCTGAGAGTTTAGAAGACAGAACTACTTTTTTTTTTTTGCGGTACGCGGGCCTCTCACTGTTGTGGCCTCTCCCGTTGCGGAGCACAGGCTCCGGACGCACAGGCTCAGCGGCCATGGCTAACGGGGCCAGTCGCTCTGCGGCATGTGGGATCTTCCCAGACCAGGGCACGAACCCATGTCCCCTGCATCGGCAGGCGGACTCTCAACCACTGCACCACCAGGGAAGCCTGACAGAACTACTTTCTTTTTTTTTTTTTAATTTATTTATTTTTTTAATTTTTGGCTGTATTGGGTCTTCATCGCGGTGCACGGGCTTCTCATTGCGGTGGCTTCTCTTGTGGCGGAGCACGGGCTCTAGGCGCGTGGGCTTCAGTAGTTGTGGCGCGCGGGCTTAGCTGCTCCGCGGCATGTGGGATCCTCCTGGCCCAGGGCTTGAACCCGTGTCCCCTGCATCGGCAGGCGGACTCCCAACCACTGCGCCACCAGGGAAGCCCAGAACTACTTTTAAGCTGAGCAGTAGTTTGTTGTTTCTGATTTCATCTTGGCAATATTTTCAAATTATGTTCTTAAAATCTAATCATTTCATTAAATTATATTATTTCATTCAAATATAGCCCCACTGATTTCTCACAATTATGCTGGATCAATGAATTTTAATATAAGCACTTAATAACATCTAGCACCTTGTACAATACCTAGTACATGGGAAGCACTAAAATAATCAATATTTAGTAAACAAAAAAACCAATTAGTTTGAACAAGGCTCTATGATAGATATGTCCATATGGATAAGAAATCTCTACATCTGATCCATCTATACACATAAAAAGCCTAACTTATCCAACATTATCAGGGAGTAAGGTAGCAAAAAGTATTTTCATTTAGGCGTTTTCCTTATTTTTGCTGGAAGTCTTTCTAAACTGCTTTATGCACTTCTTTGCCTCATCAAACATCACCAAACAGCACCAAACCCAGCCAAGAGAAAAAATAACAAATGAAGAAACAGTTAATAGAGCAAAGAAAAAGAAACTTTAAAAGAAAGGACTCTTTAATAAAAACAGGTCTATTTTCTCCTCAGGAGTCAAAACAGGAAATCATACGCATAAAGAAAGAACAAGTTGTTATGAAAATGAACCAAAAAGAAATCTAGACGGTGGAAGTTATTATGGTGCAAATAAGAAACTCAGCTGGCTTGAAGGGCAGGAGGGACACAGCTGAAAAAAAAACCGTGGGTGAGATTAAGCCATGGAATTTTCCCACCAGGCAGCATGTAAGAATGCAAAACTTGAAAAAAAATTTAAAAAGTTAAACAATATACAGACTAGATCCAAGATTTTCAACTTCTAACAGTTCCCAAAGAAAGGAATGAAAAAATAGAAGGGATGAAATACTCACTATAGCAAACAAAATTCATAGAGAATGAAAGGGACCCACTGAGCATCTAGTGAGGTGAATGGAAAAAAGATCCACATGGACACATTGTGCTGAAATTTCAAAACCACAGCAAAAAGATAAAACACTGTTTTACATGGGGAATTCTGTCCAAGTGTAAATGAATACAGCCCCTTCAGACAATTGCAATTTTTGTAATATCTATTAAAATATGAAAAATGTAGATACTTTTCAATTAAGCAATTCCACTTCCTAATATAGCTCAGAAAAACACTTGCGTAAGTACTCAAAAGGGCAGGTACAAGAATTTTTAATGCAACATGACTTAAATATATTTTGAAAATAAAATATTTCACGTAAAAGAGTGAAAAATTAAAACAACCTAATATCCAAGCAAGAGGGAAATGGTTGAAAAAACTGCGGCTCATTTAAACTTGTGCTTTAAACATCTCAACAGGTAGCTATTTAAATTTAAATTAATTAAACTTAAATAAAATGAAGGATTCCATTCTCCAGTCACAGCAGGCACATTTCAAGGACTCAACAGGTACGTGTGGCTGCCATTCTGACAGCAGATAGAACATTTACACCATCATAGAATGATGATGATGTACTATGTAGCAATCATGAAGAAAGAAGTAATCCTATATAGCTGAACATGGAAAGACCTCCCGACACCAGCACAGGAAAGGAAACAAAGTTACAGAACAACACAAACAATATATCAATGTGTTTTTTTGTATTTTTTGTATTTTTTTTTTCAAAAAGCCCCCACAAATCAATTTCTGTAACTAGGTGTACAGAAATGGGAGGTAAATCAGAGGCAAAGGTCTGAGAGGATTCAGGACACTACGCAGGCTGGTAACCAGGGTGAGCCCTGCAGAGGGCCTGGGCCCAGGCTGGTGGTCCAGGGAAGCTGCTTATTTCATCACTTCTGTCAGAATTTCCCTAACTGCCACTGTAAACATAAGTTTTCATTTTTCACATTTTCGAAGATTATTCTTATTAATCTTATCAAGTGGAGGGGAAAACACACCACATGTCATGCAAGTCTGACTTCCAAACCCTGTAGTAATTTCCCCGGAACCATTAAGGGAAAACATCACCAGGGCCACTGTGGGACCACAGAGAATCAAATTGCCTGACACCCACACTCCTTTGCTACACCCCTGCCTGTGTCCCTGGTTTTCCATTTCTTGCCAGATCTCATTTCTCTGACAGTGAGAATGAACTGGTATAAAGACACTAAGAAGAACACAGAGGGGAATAAAGCAACTCAAGAATCAGAAACAGGATCACTTTATAAGTTCCTATTTTAAAAACTGATGGGATGGAATCTCTCGATACACCACAAAAGTACACTTGGTAGCCTCCCCTCTTCCTAATTTCCTTAAAAAACCCTGGTGCAGACCAATGATTACTAGTACTATCACTATAATACTTAGTCATTTTTTTAAAAAACAAACACTATACTGAATCAATACCCAAACCTCTTTTGGGTTATATTTTATTATGTCTACAACTTGGATGTCTTACACTCAGTGCTGCCTTACAGCCGCTGTCAGCCCAACAGCAGCCGCACTGTGTGCTTTCACCCCTTCGCGTGCATGAAGGTGGCCACGGTGTTCCTATGTCCTCCATTCACATGAATCACAGGCACTGTTGGTTCTCTCCGGGCCAGGCTTAACTGCCATTTAAAATGTCGCCAGAGGGCTTCCCTGGTGGCGCAGTGGTTGAGAGTCCGCCTGCCGATGCAGGGGACACGAGTTCGTGCCCCGGTCTGGGAAGATCCCACATGCCGCGGAGCGGCTGGGCCCATGAGCCATGGCCGCTGAGCCTGCGCGTCCGGAGCCTGTGCTCCGCAACGGGAGAGACCACAGCAGCGAGAGGCCCGCGTACAGCAAAAACAAAAAACAAACAAACAAAAAATGTCGCCAGGAAAAATAAATAAATAAAATAAAATAAAATGTCGCCAGAAAGAGCTCACTATGATTCAGCATTAAAATGACGAGTTACCATGCACGCAGAAAGACACAGGAAGAGGGCAGCACGATGTAAATTTCATATTCATGAATCAAAGGGTCATCACTGGAGGAATGACCACAATTCCATATTTTCTTGCAAGGCAACAATCAAATGCTTTCTGGGACCTACGAAAGGAAGACTCCCTGCCAGGAGGTGAAGCTGTGGAAGGACTAAATCTGAAAAGGATGCTTAACGCATGCACAGCAACACGGCCAAGGCTGGAGAACAGTTTCCAGGCAATGAGCACCCATTAGCTGAACGCCCACTTTTGGCAGAAAGTGCTCAAATTCCCTTGACAACCCAAGAAAAACAGAGGGTGAGCTGTCAAATAGGATGACATCAGTGTCAAAGCTTGCAGAATAGAGCCACCAGGTGACACGAAGGCAATGCCTCACAGCAGGACTGGCAGCGCTGCCTTCTTTCTTGATGACATGAATAACATAAACCTTAACTGACGGCAACTTAGATTCAGTAAAATATGGTGAATCTACCCCCTGCCTGAGAAACTCTAATGCATGAAAACAAAAGGCATAAAGCAAGTACATATACTATAAAAAAGTAAACAGTGAGCTCCCATATAGTGTCTCATTTTCTATAGGCTGTTTTAATTTACCTCTATGAATGAAGAACAGAGAATTTAAAACTAAAACACTTGAGGTTACCACTGTTAGCTCACCGTCAGAAACAAGGACCCCACTTCCCATATCTGCTGAACCATGAGCAGTTTAAGAGGGTTCAGGTCCGACTTCTTTTCAACAATGAAACCTAAGACGGGATTCTTCAAGTGGCAGGCAGCCTTGCACCAAGGCAGACGCCTACATGAAGGGCAATGACCTTGCCCTGACCTCTGGATCAGCGCCAAGGGTGCTGTGGCCTTGACTCACCAGGCCCACAGGGGCCTCTGAAGAGTCGCTCTTGCCATGTACGTCTCTAGATGTCAGCACACAGCACTCCTGGTGTCTTGAGAGGAAACATCCCCCAGACCAAAAGATGAACATTAGGCTATAAAAGTGCACACCGAGGGCTTCCCTGGTGGTGCAGTGGTTAAGAATCCTCCTGCTAATGCAGGGGACACGGGTTCGAACCCTGGTCCGGGAAGATCCCACATGCTGCGGAGCAACTAAGCCCGTGTGCCGCAACTACTGAGCCCGTGCTTGAGAGCCAGCGAGCCACAACTACTGAGCCTGTGTGCTGCAACTACTGAAGCCCACGTGCTGCAACTACTGAAGCCCACGCACCTAGAGCCCGTACTCTGCAACAAGGGAAGCTACCTCAATGAGAAGCCCACGCACCGCAATGAAGACCTCTCGCCGCAACTAGAGAAAGCCTGTGCGCGGCAACGAAGCCCCAACGCAGCCAAAAAAATAAATTGATAACATAAATAAATTTAAAAAAAAAAAGTGTACACCGACTGCTCTATTTCTTCCAAAACTAGAGGCATCACTGAGATGGCTCTTCCCGGGACCATGCTGTGTGAAGCCCAGCCTTGCCCTCACGCTCCTCCCTCTGCCCGGGCCCTTTTCCTCCTGTGAGGACAGGAGCTGTGCTCTCGCACCCTTTCTCTCTCAACTGAGAATCATATTCAAGTAAATTACATTCATATTGTTTTTTGAATGTATTAGAGTTTGTATGTTTCTTGTGCATAACTTTAAAAAAACAAGTAGAATATTTTCTAGTGTTCCCTTTCAAAAATACTTCAACCCATTTTCACTACTGAGGGCCTACGTTAGTTACTGGAGGATGGGGAAGGCCTGTACTCTTGACAGAAAGAAACTGCTCAGAAATCTACAAACTGCTCTCTTTTAAATACTGTTAAAAGCGTTCTCTGGAAAAGTTATTAAAGAGACAATTCACGTGAGGAAAAGAGTTCCTAAAAAAGCAAAATAGCTAAGTGCATTATAAGTTAACATTTAAAAAGGCTTCTTAAATAATGAGTCACAAAAGTGCTATTATATCCAAGAATAACAAATGTAACTATATTAAAATTACGTATGTTTGATTTGCCCCAGGAACACGAGTGATTCAAAATGAGAAGAATCAATCACTGTAATATATCACATTAATAAAATGAAGGAGGGCTTCCCTGGTGGCACAGTGGTTGAGAGTCTGCCTACCGACGCAGGGGACATGGGTTTGTGCCCTGGTCCTGGAAGATCCCACAGGCCGCGGAGCGGCTAGGCCCGTGAGCCATGGCCGCTGAGCCTGTGCATCCGGAGCCTGTGCTCCGCAACGGGAGAGGCCACAGCAGTGAGGGGCCCGCGTACCGCAAAAAATAGATAAATAAATAAAATGAAGGAAAAGAATCCACGTGACCATCTCAAATGATGCAGAAGAAGCATCTGATAAATCCAACACCCTTTCATGATAAAAACAGAAAACTAGGAATAGAATACAAGGGCACTTCCTCAACATAATAAAAGGCATTAATGAAAAACCTACAGCTCACATCAGACTTGACAGTGAAAGGCTGAAAGCGTTCCACCTAGGATCAGGAACAAGACACAGATGCCCACATTCAACACTGCTACTCAACACTGTACTGGAAGCTCTAGCCACAGCTATCAGACAAGAAAAACAGGTTCCCAAGTTAGAAAGGAAGAGGTCAAACTGTGTCCATTCACAGACCATATGATCTTACATGTAGAAAACCCTAGAGAATCCACATACAACACAAAACACTATTAGAGCTAATACATGAGTCCAGCAAAGGTGCAGGATCAACACACAAAAGTCAGTTTCGTTTCTATTCACCAGCAGTGAACAATCCAAAAGGAACAACTCCATTTACAACAGAGCCAAAAAGTAAAACACCTGGGAATAAATTTAACCAAGGAAATTGAGAGAAAGATGAAACAAGATTCAGGATAGTGGTTCCCTTGGGCAGAAGGAGGCAGGGGGATGGGACACAAAAGGACTACATGTGTGGACGTAAGTTACTATGATGATGCTAGTTTTCTTGTTGGGTGGTAGGATCACAGATGCCGACGACTACAGGTGCATGGACGAAGATAAGGCAGGAAGAGGGACACATAAAAGAGGTCCAGGACCACCCATGGACCAATGATGACAGTGAGATATTTGTCACAATCACGACTAGGTGACTCTAGGCACCTGAGATGCAAAAGAAAAAAAAGCAATTTTAACAGCTTAGCAAAAGAAATAAATTGCAGATTAAGAATTTAAAAATACACCAAATTCAGTGCTTTGTGACCACCTAGAGGGGTGGGATAGGGAGGGTGGAAGGGAGACGCAAGAGGGAGGAGATATGGGAACATATGTATATGTATAGCTGATTCACTTTGTTGTAAGGCAGAAACTAGCACATCATTGTAAAGCGATTATACTACAGTAAAGATGTTAAAAAAAAATGGTGTGTTAGTTTCAGGTGTACAGCAGGGTGATTCCGTTATGCATATACAGGTATCTATTCTTTTTCAAATTCTTTAATTGGGAGCTTGGGATTGACATATACACCCTACTGTATTTAAAATAGATAACCAACAAGGACCTACTGTATAGCACAGGGCACTCTGCTCAGTATTCTGTAATAATCTAAATGGGAAAAGAATTTCAGACTGAAAAAAAAAAAAAAACACTGAATTACATTTATAAAGTAAATAGTACTTTAAGCAGAATACATCAAGTTTTAATCCTTCATGGACAGCCCAAGGAAATGGAAATGCATCTTTCAACCTTAAACAGAATGTTAAAAAGTTTGAGCTAGCTCACCTCTTCTTGAATATACTGTAATAAGAAGGGAGATGCTCTTAAATTATCAACAGGAATATTGAAGAAGCCCTGAATTTCCTTCTGGTGTAAATCCATAGTAATAAGATGAGTCAGACCTTTGAAAATAAAGCAGACACAAACACACAAATAATTTCATAACCAGTTGCACTGTATGAATAAGTACTACATAAAACAAGATACCATATATAATAAATTACTATTAAAAATTGCTCTCATCAAAAACTCAGTGTCTTTATTTCTCAGATTTTTTTTTAGTACAATGAGATTATGAGATAAAAGAAAATATAAATATTGGTCTCTGCCCCCCCCGGTTCCCAGCACAGAGCTCCTAAAACCCTTGCCATTCCCTCAGTGCTAAGAGCACCAGGGGCATCTCTTATTCTAATATCTGGTCTTTGACCCCACCTCTGACACAGAGCTCCTGAAAGCCTTATGAATTCCTTAGTTATAAGAGTACCAAGAGTATCTTTTGTTCTAATGAGGCGACCCAGGATGGGCTCCGGGATGGGGGCCGGTCACCACGATTTTCAAGCTCCCCACCCCCACTCTCGAGATGGGGGACGGGTTGGAAATGGAGCTAATGAACGAGCACGCCCTTGTGAGGACACCTCCATGAAGTCCCAACAGCACGGGCTTCAGGGAGCTTCCAGGCGGGTGAACACGGCCATAAGCCCCTCCCCATACCCTGCCCCACGCACCTCTTCCACCCAGATGCCCACCTGGATCCTTTATCATGTCGTTTTATAATAAACCAGTGAACAGTAGGAGAACAGTGTTCCCGAGTTCTGTGAGGAGTTCTAGTAAATTAATCGAACCCAAGAGGAGGTCGTGGGAACCTCTGATTTATAGCCAACTGGTCAGCACAGGTGACAACCTGGACTTGCAGTGAGCGTCTGGGGGGGTCAGGGGAGCAGGCACATGGGACTGAGCCCTTAACCCGTGGGATCTGACGCCATCTCCAGGTACACAGTGTCAGAGTGGAACTGTACGACACCCAGCTGGTGCCCTGGAGAATTGCAAGGTGTGGGGAAAACGCCTACACATTTGGTGACAGAGGTGAAGTGTTCCCTGCGAGGAGTAAAGGAAACTCAGAGGAGGTGGGGAACTGGGTTTCCCCCCTCAGAAGGGAAAGACTGGGTGGCTTTTCTTACACAGAGATGCATGGTTTTCACATCAATTTAAAGTCTTAAAACAGCCAAGATCATAGCAATGAAGAAATGTCTGATAATTCTGTGAGAGTGGATTTCATCTCCCCGAAGTCTTTTCAATAGGCATGACAAAGCCATATTAAGACAAGTATTTGTCTTAATATATTAAGACAAACTGCACAGGCCTGTCTGTAATTCGAAAAAATGAGGAATCTTCATCGCATTGGCTCCTTAAAGGATATTTGAAATGGAAATATATATATATATATATAAACATACATATAATTCAACTGGAAAATTTTTTTAAAGCACAACTTGCCCAAATGAACAGGAAAGCAGGCCTGGTGGCCCCCCAGGAGCAAGCCTAGGGGGGAAGGGCAGGCCTGCTCCCTCCAGCAGAGTCTCAACTGGGTGTGCTCTTCAGGTTGCTGGGGTTCAGGTTTATTCATTTTTTGTTTTGGTTTTGCCTTCTTTGAAATGCTACAGTAGAAAATTTATTCTGCAGTAAGTGTCTGTGTTAAAATGTAGTGATATGGGGACTTTTATTCTTTTCTCTCTGTGCAAACGCTCTGTGACATGTGCCTTCTATAATCATACACACATACACAGGCACACCCGTGCACGTGGGCGCAGATGTGCGCGCGCGTGCGCACACACACACACACAGTAACAACTCTGAAGATTATTTAGAAACAAGGAGGAGACACTTAGGATGTTACCTAAAAATGCACAACACAAAATAATTTGTATGGTCTGCAAAGTATGCCAGTGTGTACTGGGAAAGGGAAGAGACGAAAATAAAAATAGTTGCCGTGTTATTAGAGTTGTTGATTCCAAATGCCTTCTTCCCCGTTAAAAACAACCTAAAATATGACTGTAACTTGTCATTTCAATATTAATTTTTTTAAACAAAGAATTTAGGAAAAAATAAGTTATTCTCATCAGCTTTGTGTTTAGGGAGTTGGGAACAGGAGAGAACTCTCTCTAATTACAAATTAGCCATCTTAAAGCTGTACCACTATTTCTACTCTGTTCAACATTCTAATTTAGTTAAGACAATGCTTTACAATTTCTCAGGTAAAAATAAAACTCCCAGACCCCCAATAAACCGTCAAATATCTGCCTTTCTTACCAGCTTTGCACATCATGGAAGCTAGCAGTTTAGAAACAATGGAGCCTCTCTTTCTCATCTTGCACTGTTTGCTGTAAGGAAAGTAGGGGATCACGCCGATGATGCTTTTGGCACAGGAGGTCTTACACGCGTACACCATGATAAGGAGCTCCATGATGGTGGTGTTCACATCCCTGGAACCCAAGGACAGAAACCAGCAAGGAGAAACGTCATATACACGATAACCTCTCTTGGTTCCAACTAAGCGTTAGCCATGTGTCACGCCCGCCTCGACCGAGACAGGCTCTAGACACAAAAAAGAAACCACATCCCTCTCTTCTAGGGCCTCCATCAGACGCCCCCATGCTGCCTCTCAGCCGATGACCCTACTTCCTTTTCCACTGAGAAAAGTACTGTCAGAAAAGAGCCCAGGGCCCCCACTGCCACATGTGCGTGCAGCCCCCAAGTCTGCCTGCCCCGAGCCATTAGCCAGAGACGAACTTTCCACACCAAAGTCACTCTAAAATCAGCCCTCCGTGACGCAGGGATCCCATCCCCCCTGCCCACTGAAGCAGGGCTCCAGCAATCCCCCCGGCCACCCTATCACTGTGTCACTCTCCCCTGCTCATACCGATGGGCCATTTCTCCCATTAACAGCAGCTCAGGCCACTTTCCCCACTGCCCCATTTCTTGGCTCCCCTGGGCAGCACATCTCAAGACGGTCGTCCGCACTTGCTTCCAACTCATCTCATCCTCTCCCACACACGCTCCGATCCAGGTCACAGATGACCTCCACGTGGCCAAGGCCAACGCTGGGTTCTCACTCCGCCTCTCTCCATCCTCGCCCTGACACACTCCATCACTCCCCCACCGCTCCCCTCCCGCCCCGCTTCGTTTCCTCTGCTGCTTCCTCTCCTCCCCAGCTTCCTGCCCTGACACCTGATCATTTGTCCTCTTCTCCTCTCTCCTCCCTCATCCCTCGCTCGGGCTTCTCATCCAATTTCAGAGCTTTGTAAATGCTGGGGACTCAAATTTATAGCTCCAGCCCAGGCTTCTCAAGTCCAGACTAACAAATTCAGCTGCTTCTTGACAATTCCACTAGAAAGTCTTGTTAAGACATCTCAAAACGTACCCCAAACTGAACTGCTCTTCGACCGGCAAAGCCTGCCTCGTCATAAACCTCTGCCATCTCAGCTGGCGGCAACACTGCTCCTGCAGTTTACTCAGGACAAAACCCCCAGAGGCGTCCTTAACTGCTCTCCTGTCCACAGTGACAGCAACCCACCACTCCACTGCTGCCCTGGGGCCGAGCCTTGACCCCCGACAGTGACAGCCCCCCCCCCCCCCAGTCCCTCTGCAGCCCACCCTCTGCACAGCATCCAGCTGGAGCTTAAAGTCAAAGACAGATCATGCACTCTGCTCAGGAGCCAGCGATGGTTTCCCGCAGACGCCAAAGCCCTGCAACAGCTCCCGAGGCTCCTTCAGCGTCTGGCCCCCGCCAGCTCTGCCCTGCACTCCTCCTCCGTGCCTGCCCTCCCCTCACGCCAGTCCTCACGCCGACCTGAGGGCCTTCGCCTCAGGGCTCCCTGCCCCTGCCTGGAGTGCCCTCGTCGCCAGCTGGCACCTTCTTCCAGTGTTTATCAGATGTCACCTCCCCAGCCTGCCCTCTCTCCATCCTTTACCACTGTCACGTCCGACTCCTTGCCAGGCTGTTTTGGTTTGGTCTACTTATTCATTATGTTACCTGCATGTCCTAGAACACAGGCTCCATGAGGACAAAGGATCTGTGAACTATTTTAATCCTTCGCGCATCTCACACACCTGTAACAGTGGCTGGCACATAACAGACATTCAGTAAATGTCTGTGAATGAGCGACTGGGTGCAAGAGTGAGGGAAACACGGAACATTTGGGTGAGTAGGTTCTCTGTTGATACCAAACAACAAGCCTGACATGGGAGGAGTTAAAGTCGCCTTTCAGAAAGCATTCTGTGTCGGGGGTAAGAGTAGGGGAACCAACAGCGGATGTAAAGTTACACCAAGGTCCCAAACTATACTCCCAGGAACACCATTTTTCTGTGAACTGGTACAAGGCTTTCTATCACTAAATTCAAATAATAACTTGTCTGAATTACAGGAAAAGTTAAGTTAATGAATAGAATTTTCTTAATTTAAAATTTTTCTTATACTTTTAGTGCCTACCACCAGTCTACACTAAGACAAAGTACAAGGTGTATCTGACGACACCAAATCTCAGTGTTAACTGTTTCTTAAAGAACACAATATCTAAGCTTTCTGCAACCTGGACAAGACAAGCCTATGGCACAGTCTGGAGCACTCCAAAATGAGGCATGTAGAGAAAATTAAGGGAATGGTTTTTTGTTTTGCGGTACGCGGGCCTCTCACTGTTGTGGCCTCTCCCGTTGTGCAGCACAGGCTCCGGACGCGCAGGCTTAGCGGCCATGGCTCATGTGCCCAGCCGCTCCGCGGCATGTGGGATCTTCCCGGACCAGGGCACGAACCCGTGTACCCTGCATTGGCAGGCGGACTCTCAACCACTGCACCACCAGGGAAGCCAAGGGAATGGTTTTGGCTAGAGGAATAAGAAACTGACGAGAGGCAGGGGCAGAATGAAAAGAGTATCGAAATGTCCAAAAATAAATGTAAAGGAAGGAAGGAATGAATGAATGGAAAGAAATGGAAGGTATAAAGTACTGCAAACACCCGGGAGCCAGAAGGAAGTCAGCTGTTCTGCGCTCTGCACTTTCCCCTCCTTGATGAGGGCGTGGGCATGGAGAGCGCTCTACCAGCCTGGCGTCTGGCCTGGGAAAGAGAGCGGCAGCAGGGGCAGCACGAACTCTCGTCCCCACAGCCCAGCCCTGCTGAGGGTCCTAAGCAGAGGGAAGACATGAAGCCAGGGCCCCGCCGCAAAGGCCCCCCGCAAAGGCCCGCACACTTGCGCTCCAGGACGATGGGATGCAGTGACAGGGCACCTTCGCTCCTCCTGCCAGAGGAGTCAGGTGGCTTCGAGATTTCATCCCCATGAACCAAAGACCAGGACAGAGATGTTCAAACTTTAGGTGAAAGGTCATGTGTTCCAAGTCTAAATTCTCCCGAAGTTTGGCTCATCTTCACTTTCTTTGGTATTTGCTTTACACGTAACCACAAATTTAGCTTGCGGCAATTTTTGGAATCTCTAGGCTAAAAACTGTTGCACTACACAAACCGATTTCTAGACGTTATTAAAAACTGTACTGAGTTAAAAATTTCATCTATAGAGGCCTTGAGGGACACCTGTGGACAGAGTGGCATTTGATCGAAGAGTGGTGCAGACACCCTCGCTGCACTGAATCTTCTATCCCCAGCGTACACATTTGTGACCTCAACAATTTCCAGAACACGCGGCTATCAAATGTCACAGGAGGGCTTCCCTGGTGGTGCAGTGGTTGAGAGTCCGCCTGCCGATGCAGGGGACACGGGTTCGTGCCCCAGTCCGGGAAGATCCCACATGCCGCGGAGCGGCTGGGCCCGTGAGCCATGGCCGCTGAGCCTGCGCGTCCGGAGCCTGTTGCCCCGCAACGGGAGAGGCCACAACAGTGAGAGGCCCGAGTACCGCAAAAAAAAAAAAAAAAAAAAAGTCACAGGAGACAGGAACACACATGCCTTCAACACACCGTCTATCTTCTCAGCTCCTTTAATTTATGCAACAGGACAGTACGTTTAAATTATCTGCAGGAAAAGCTTTAAGAACCCCAAGTAAGCAAATTCCTCTCCTTTCGCCTGTTTTCTTTTTTGGAACTAGAAGAGCTTCCCTACAAATTTTATGAAATTCCGGCTACTGAGAGCAAACGTAATGGGCTCTCTTATCGTTAAGCGCCTCCACCCCAAAACTTGGTCATTCCCACCCTTGAGAACACTGAAAGAACACAAAAAACGTCAGCAGCTATGTCAGAAAAATTAGCAGAGTGAGATCATGGCAATTTTAAAACAATCGTAATTCTCCCTGTCTAGGCAACTCTCATTATTCTAAACATTCATGCCCAAACAGAGACCAGAAAGCAACATTTCTGTTGGATAAGGTACTCACTTTGAAACAGTTTGGATGATGAAAACATCTTTCCCCCTCACAGACTCTTGAATTTGTACTCTTGTTTCTGGCAGAAGGGGAAAAGAGAAGAAGGGTGAACAAGGCACATAACTTTAAAAAACACACCAAAAAACCCCTGCAGCATTCCCCAATATTGTAAAATATGGAAACTGGAACTGTTTCAACACTCACTAGGTTTTCAGTTCTATGAAGGATAACGAACACAGTTCGATTAATCACACCTTTTAAACATGTTAAGTTATACGACATGCTTAAGAAGGAATCACACTTGTCACTTAAAACAAGAAAATATCCCCTCCTCACTTCCTATACATAAACAGCGAGTGCTGGGGCTGCTCTGAGCCCCGTATCCTTACAGGAAATGATAGACTCATTCATTCAACCAGCAACAATTAAGAACCTATTAGGCACAAACGTTAGAATAACATTGTGAAAGTAAAGATAAATAAGGCCCAGTATCCCTACTCTCAAAAAAACTTGTGATCAGCCACAAGGAAACAATTAGACAAATCCAGAGTGGGAAATTCCACAAGACAAACTCTTCAAAAAGTCAGTGCTGTGGGGAAGAAAAAGAAAAGGTGAAGGGACTGCCCTAGTCTAGAAGAGAATAAAGAGATATAAAAAACACCTCACTTGGGCTTCCCTGGTGGCGCAGTGGTTGGGAGTCCGCCTGCCGATGCGAGGGACACGGGTTCATGCCCCGGTCCAGGAAGATCCCACATGCCGCGGAGCAGCTGGGCCCGTGAGCCATGGCCGCTGAGCCTGCACATCCGGAGCCTGTGCTCCGCAACGGGAGAGGCCACAGCGGTGGGAGGCCCGCGTACAGCAAAAACAAACAAACAAACAACAACAACAACAAAAAAAAACCAAAAAAAACACCTCACTTGAACGAAGAATCCTGGTTTAAAAAACAATCAAAAGGGACTTCCCTAGTGGCTCAGTGGTTAAGAATCCGCCTACTGGGGCTTCCCTGGTGGCGCAGTGGTTGAGAGTCTGCCTGCTGATGCAGGGGACATGGGTTCATGCCCCGGTCCGGGAAGATCCCACATGCCGTGGAGCGGCTGGGTCCGTGAGCCATGGCCGCTGAGCCTGCGCGTCCGGAGCAGCCGCCTACCAATGCAGGGGACACGGGTTCGAGCCCTGGTCCAGGAAGATCCCACATGCCGTGGAGCAACTAAGCCCGTGCGCCACAACTACTGAGCCTGCGCTCTAGAGCCCGCAAGCCACAACTACAGAGCCCACGTGCCACAACTACTGAGCCTGTGCTTCTACAGCTTGCAAGCCACAACTACTGAGCCCATGTGCCTAGATCCTGTGCTCCGCAACAAGAGAAGAGAAGCCACCGCAATGAGAAGCCTGCACACCGCAACAAAGACCCCACGCAGCCAAAAATAAAAAAACAAATAAATTTATAAAAACAAAAAGAAAAACCAGCTAGGACAACTAGGAAAATTAGAACGTACATTAGCTATTAGATGATAGAGAATTATCATTAATCTCTTTAATGTGACAATGGTAGCGTATCTACATGGGAGAAAGTCCTCCTTAGGAGACACATGGTCAAGTATTCAGGGGTTAAGTGTCAATGTCTGCAAGTCAGTTCCAAATGGTCCCACAAACACACATTCATACAGCAAAGTGTCACCTGCTGAAACTGGGTGGTACTCATTCATATGGGTATTCATGGCACTACTCTTTCACATTTTTTACAGGTTTGAACATTTTCATTAGAAATGTTGGAAAAAATAGAGTACATGTTTACAAAAAAGTGTGGCACCATGGAAAGAAAACGAGCTTTAGAGACAGGGAGATTGAGCTTTGAATCCCGACTCTGTTCCCTCTGGGGCCTTAATCCTAACGTCACCCCTGAACTCAGTTCCTCAGTACCTGGTAATGGTAAGGACTCTAGAGACGTTAGTTCCCTGCTTCCTTCCCCTCGTTCATGAACCCGGAGGGTGGACAGGCTCCTCCTGAGTCTTCCGCCACCAGCCTCCCTCAGCCCCCCTTCTACACTAGACAAAGAACTTCATCCAATTCCTTTAGCAGCAAAATCTTCTCCAAACTCCCTGTATATTTCCCTCAATTATACTTTTTTCCCACTGAAGCCACATGGGGGATATTGGGAGACAGGGAAGAGGAGGCAGTAATGGAGAAATAAATAGGGGAAGAGGAAATTTGTGCCTTTTCATCTAAATGTCTTGTAAGTTCTCTAATATTTAAGTATTAGACAAAATCCTGCAGTGGAAAAGGAGAGGGAACCGGTGTTTACTGAGTGCCTACTATGTGCCAAAAACTGTGTTAGGCACACAAATTATCCCACTTAATCCTCAGAACAGCCCGAATTATTTGCAGTTTAGACAGCTAAAATAACTTGCCAAGGAGAAGTTGTCTGACTCTCACACCTATGCAGGTCATCTGTCGCTCCTGCTAGAATAACTTCAAACATCCGCCATTTCTACAGAAAGTACAAAGGCTAAATAACATGTGATTTTCACAACTTGAGGTGTTTATACAACATCATAAATCAGTTAGCAAAAAGCACTTCCTGACATGACATCATGGAGTCTAGCCCAAGGCAGTGCAGGTTGGGGAAAAGAACACCCACCACCTGATACTGTGGCTACACAGGGCATACGCCCCCCGCCTAAGGGGACGGATTCAACCAAGCGCTGCGCTTATGCTTCCTTCAGGTGAACAGCTTGTTCACGCACCCATGCAGTTATCGGATGACGTCTAAGGACTAGACTTTAAGCCCCCAGATGTGACTGCCCCAGAATTCCCTATCGAGCTGGTATTAGTGGGAACACCGCGCTCGCCCACCTTGCCTGCCCTGTCTTCCTGCTGGCAGAACTAACTGGACACTGAGGCCGACGGTTTCAGCTACGGAGGATGGGGGACTGGGCCAGCACGGCATGTACCACAAAAAGGCCACCGTCACGAAAGCACAGGATCACTCACCTCTGTCAGGCTCCTGGTAAACTTGCACTTTGCCCATCTCCACCCCCAGCCGCCTAGAGAAGAGAAAGACGGAAAACGCTGAAAAAGTAACAGAACAGATGCAACCGCTTTACTATTAAGGATGATTTAGAAATTGATAAAAATAAAACAAATGTTTTAAAATAGAGGTATTCCTATTACGAGATTTAAAGTGGACGTAGAATTGTTCGGTCACCTAACTCATCACATCCCCACCCTATGCCAACCCAAGAAGGCCTCTCAACGCTGTCCTGGTTCTCCAGGGTCCTGGGCTCCCTAAGACAGAACAACCTGCCCTTGCCTCTCCGTTCTCCCCGCTTTACCACCATCGGAAGTGATCCTGTGTGTTTGTTTGGCTGACTCGCTTCTTGCCTGGCCCCTCTAGTAAAGAAGGGAGGGTTCTGACTGGCTTCTTCACTGTTACTCCCCAGTATCTAGATCAAGGTCTGGTACACAGTAGGGGTTCAATATTTATTTAATAAATAACTAAAATTATACTGAACTGTAATCTATAAAGTATCTTCATATAGTATATACCCTTCATTGTTCTTTATACTCAAATAATTCTATACATATGTAGCACCTAACACAATCTCTGGCACTCAGGAGTCACTCAATAAATGTCTGCTGAAAGAACGTGTAGGAGTGACAACAGTTTACAAGAAGGTGAGCCTTTAATACACAGATGATGAGCAGATTAACTATAAAATATCTGCTTTCAAATTTAACAATCAGTGCCAATCCGTTTATCAAATGTAAAACACCACGTAATGAGTACAGATTTTAATACTATGATTATACTCACTCAGCGATTTTCTTTGAAAGCTCCATACATGATGAATTAGAATTTGCCGAAAACAACACCAGACCCCCTTTGGTTATGTTCATCTTGGCTTCTGATTCAGGTGGCGCCACACAAAACATCAAAACCTTCTTGGTTTTCCAATTCTCAGAGCCTGGAAAGATACAAAATTTATTAAGAGCTGTCATGTGATATGAAATACACCAGAAAATTTTTTAATAGCAAGTGACTTAAGCTGAAGGAAATTAGTTTTTACCATGATGGAGTCTTTTATATTAAACATGTATATAGACAAATAGAAAGTCTATTGAGTTTTAGGGTCCCAAATTTATGGAAAGATGCTATCACATGACTCAATTATTTTCATGACCACTGGGAATAAATGATAAACTTACAAGAAAGGTGGAGCTGAAGAGCTCAGTGTTTTACTGTTTGCTGCTTAAAGTCAATTACGACAACCTCCTTTTAGTCTCTGACAACAAAATTCCTCCTGGATTAACACACAGAAAAATGGCAAAGCCATTAGCAAGGACAAGGACTGACTGATCCTTAAACAATGAATAAAAAACCCGTCCATGCCCAGCTTTCCTTGTAATGCCTGTTCACCATGAAACCTCCCCCTGGCCTTGTAGCTGCCCCAGGTCCTGTCTAAGCCTGACCTTGTCATCTGCACTTTTCCTCAAGTGGAACACAAGGTTGACCAGGTAAAAATAACCTTGAAGGAAAGTGACTCAGCCATGCAACTGACCAGCAGCAGGGCACAGACAGAAAGAGCCTGGCCTGGGCTTCCCTGGTGGCGCAGTGGTTGGGAGTCCGCCTGCCGATGCAGGGGACACGGGTTCGTGCCCCGGTCCGGGAGGATCCCACATGCCACGGAGTGGCTGGGCCCGTGAGCCATGGCCACTGAGCCTGCGCGTCCGGAGCCTGTGCTCCGCAACGGGAGAGGCCACAACAGTGAGAGTCCCGCGTACCACCAAAAAAAAAAAAAAAGAAAGAAAGAAAGAGCCTGTCCTACAGGTCATCAGAACCCTCCATGCTCTCCTCCTCCTCTGGGCACTCTCTGGGCTGAGTGTCCTTATGGAGAAAGGCAGGCACGGGTTAGATGCAGGAGCAACAATCCACTAGGCCTTCGGGGACAGAGGCGCCTTCCCAGCAAGCCCACTGCATTTCCCCAGTCATATGTTTACGTGGGTGGCTCTGGGAAGGCTGGTGGACAGGAGCAAAAGGCTGAAGCCAATTATCTTATTTGTTATTCTTAACTTTTTTTTTTTTTTTTTTTGCGGTACGCGGGCCTCTCACTGCTGTGGCCTCTCCCGTTGCGGGGCTCCGGACGCGCAGGCTCAGCGGCCATGGCTCACGGGGCCCAGCTGCTCCACGGCATGTGGGATCCTCCCGGACCGGGGCACGAACCCATGTCCCCTGCATCGGCAGGCAGACTCCCAATCACTGCGCCACCAGGGAAGCCCCTATTCTTAACTTTTAATTACACAATAAACAAATACATTCTCCTTGTAAAAAAAAACTGGAACATGAGAGTTTAGGCTAATGTCACTAGCTCCGATCCCAGGCTCCTTCCCACCCACGTCCTTGGACCTGACAGTTCTTATTATTAGTTTGAAAGAGATACCATCAGGCTGTTACACGTTCACACGTGATCCCCATAAAAAATACATATAAAAAATCATTTCTAACATAAAAAGGGATCATCGTACAAATCTACTTATAATCTGCTTTTTTAAAAAGCAATATATTTTAAGATCCCAGGTAGAAAGTACAGACCCATCATGTCCTTTTTAACTGCTGCCAGTGTTCCCTGGTGCAGGCACGCCACACTCAGCAGGTCACCAACCCAAAGAGGCCTCCTTATGCACGTGTGTGTCTCTCTCTGCAGTAACCGCCAGTGGGGGCCAGTGGGTCACTCACGGGCCCCCACGCAGGCTAGGAGAGCACATTTCCTCCTCAGAGGCATCGCTCAATGGCAAACACAGGCCACCCCAATGCACTTGACCTAAAGCCTATGAATTACAAACAGAAATGTATGAACAGCTGGCCAAAGCCCTAAGGAGACCAAGAAGGACCACTGGTGTGTACCGTGGAAAGTGGCTTTGGGGCAGGGATCGGCAAAGTACAGCCCACGGGCCAAAACAGGTTATTTCTGTAAATAAAACTGTATTGGAACACAGCCATGCTCACTGGAACACAGCCACGCTCACTGTCAACAAGCTGTCTGTGGATGCAGTGGTAGAGTTAAGTATGGGCTGCAAAGACTAAAATATTACCTGGCCCTCTACAGAAAAAGTGTGCCGAGCCAGCTTTACAGCACAGCGTGGGCAGGGTGACTGGGGCAAAGCAAAGAGATAATATTTAACCATCAACTCTCAGAATCGGAGGAGATCCTAGGCGTCTTCTAACACCACCTCTCAACTCTTCTATGCCTGTGTTTAGGAACAGAGTCTGGAAGAGGAAACCACAACAAAAATACAACTCATTCTCCTGTAGTTATGAATACAGGCTTTGGAGTCAAACCCAGGTTTGCATCTCAGCTCCTACTTCCCCTTAACTCACTGTGAGGCCTCGCATAAATTAGTCACTCTCAGCTTCCGCCCCCTCATCCATGCAACTGCGAATACTGACCTTACAGGGTCACTGTAAGATGAGTTCCTGTACGGCACTTAACACAGTGCCCCACATACAGGATACGCGTGGTAAATGGAAGCTCTGATGAGTCAACTTGTTAATATTTTGGTTATCTATCGAACGAGTACATAATATGCATGGGATGGCCACTTTTCTACATCCCCTAACCTTCAAATTAAGAAGCTTCTTAAAGGACAACAGTGTTCTTGAGAGGACGTTCTTGAGAGGACGTTCTTGAGAGAACACTGAGAATCAAACTATCTGAGGGGAAGGAAGAGATCTTGGAAGTAACTCAGTCCATCTCTAGGACTCCTACCAAGGAGCCACTCCAGATACCTGAACAGTCCCGGGCCTGATGCCCACATCCTAAGGGTCCAGCCTTAGAACACACAGATTCCTCTCCCAGCAGCCTCCCCATCCTGAGCCTTGTCCTTTCTTTGAAGATTTATGGGAAACCCCAAATTCCTTCTCCCCAGGGCAGTCCTCGACCTATCTCAAGATGGCTCTCTTGCCTCTGTGTATTCTCTTTTCCTGGAACCTTTCATTAATGGTCATGGTTTAAATGTCCTTCATCACTGACTATGGTCTCTAGGGTTTCAGTCTCCAGATACCAGGTTTCAATAATGGAAACCTAACCTAAGACCTCAAAATGGCACAGGCTGGGAGTCCCTTTGGAAACAGTCATCAGTATAGTCATGTTCTGTGACTACCCATCTCACAAGTCGGTCAAACAATAAAACTAGTTGCTAGTTTTAGTTCTCCTTTTCCTATTGGAAATTCAAGTTGTGCTCTTTACCAAGCTTTAATAAAAGAGTTTTAAAGATTCTCCTCGTAAATAAGATAGTCACCAGCATGGGGCTGGCAGAAGGCTCATTACTACAAGGCTATAGTGTGAAATGGAGAGTAAAGAGAACATTCCCATTTTCCCCCCATAAACTACAGTTGCTTTTACCTTTATCCTAAATTCACTCTAGAATGTGTGAGAATTATATACAACACACGAAACCACAGCCTTTTCAGAGAATCTCAGAACCTTGAAACCACTCTGAAAGACCACTCGCTTTGCAAGTGCTGGCAGTCGTTTCAAAACGACTCATGCACATCTCAGATGAGTAAGGCTGGCAGCAAAGTGGGTTGCTTTCCATCTAGCGCGTCTGCTGACGGCTGGAGTCACAGCGTGAAGACCTGCCCTGCCTTCCCTGGTTACCAGCTACGAGTCCTTGGCCTTCCCCTTCCAGACAGCAGAGATACATGCTCGGTTAAAAACAGCTTCCCTAAAAAAAAAAAAAAACAGCTTCCCTCACCAGAATTTAAGGTCCAGGACAGCAGAGATTTTTTCCACTATTATTTTCTCTGCTGTACACCCAGGGCCTAGCATAGTACCTGGCAGAGGGAGAGGCTTAACAAATGTTCGTCAAATAACAAATGTTTGTGGAATAAAGCCTGACCTCACTGAGTTGCAATGATTAACACATGGAGTTGAAAGAAGTCTGCAAACTAAAAGGTGTCAGAAAGTATAAAGAATTATTATTTTTATTAGTGATGTACCTCACTCAAAGAAAATTTGCTTTTTGGGAGTCAGTACTGAAGAGAATTAGAAGGGTGAAGCCTAGATGTAATTAATCCTCCAGGCCTCTATGACCCCAGGCACCTGGCTATCTCTTCATCAGACTGTTTTCTTTCGGCTAAATACCATTTTCTGAGCTCTCTGAATTCTTATGACAACTCAATAAAACAGGTACTACAAGTCCCCTTTGAGACACGGGATAAGTGACGCTTGAAGATGAAGACACCTCCTCAAGGCTGCCCACCTGGAAGCAGCAGTCTCCCAACACCACGGAGAGTGACCTGACACCCCGCATTTCAGGGGGCAAGCCCGACAAACACCCAGATTTAGAAAAATGTGCGTAGTAAACACGCCTTGTTTGGAAAACAATTTATATCACGTGTCAAAGAAAGAACACATAACTCTGATTCAGTATTTCCCCTTTGGAGAATTTATCTTACGGAAAGGAAAAGCTCAATGATGGTCACTGCATGGTTTTTCTAAGAGGAGGAACACTGAACATATGCAAAAGTTACATAATGGGGTAATTAAGTAAAACTCTGAATATACATTCAATACAATAAAAACGGTAAATATCCGGGACTGTACGAAAGTGCTTACGTTGAGTAAGAGCAGAACTGCATCTCCTCCAACCCAAGCTGGGTAATAACGGTACAGACGAGGTCGGGATAGGAATACGGACAAGAAGGGTAGGACTTCGTGGGGTTCAATAATGTGGGTGAATCACTTACATTTGTGCATGGAACAGTTTTAAACATTATAAATCACATTTTCTCACACCCCAAATCCCCATCCCGAATTTCCCATTCCTTGCAAAAGCTAAACACCCAAACCGCGTCAATATTAATAAAAGGTGGTAAAAGTCGGTATCATCACTGTGCAGTACTGCTGGAAACCATTTAAAAGCAGAAAAAAGCCTTAGAGCTACATCCCTGTCCTCACTCAAGCTCCGCGGGGCAACAGAAAGGCCCGCGCCGCAAGGCCAGCCCAGCACCGCCAGGGATGTCAGTCTGCGCGTCAGGCTGGGCTTCCGCCCGCAGCTGCAGGTCCCGTAACGGCCGGACGGGCCGCGCGCCAAGCCCGCGGACGCCTACGAACCGGACCAGACCGAGGGCTGCGCGCGGCCGGGTCCCCGCCGAGCCCCCCGCCCTGCACCTGTGCCCCGCAGGGCCGGCCCGCCGGCCGCGCCACCACCGTCGCCGGCTCCCGCCCGCCTACCTGGCCCCGACCCCAGCCCCGGCCCCGCCGCAGCCTCCGCTGCCGAATGAGGAAAGCGCCGGAGCACCGGCGGCCTCTCCAAGAGCAAAATGGCGACTCAAACCCGAGAACTGCGTCCGCAGCGACTGCGACGCCTGTGGGCGGGGCCGCTCAAGGGGGCGGGGCCGATAGAGGGGGCGGGGCACGTGGGGCGGGGCCTCGGGAGGGACCATCCGTGTGAGGGGCGGGGCAGGGAAGGCGCCCACAGAGGGGAGGCGCGGGGCCTTCTAGTCTAGCTGGAATACACCAGGCCGGATGAGGGGCGGGGCCATGGGCGGGGCGAGGCCACGAGTGGGGCGGGGCTGACTGGAGGGGTGGGGCCAGGCTGGGCGAGGGGCGGGGAGAGGGGCGGGGAGGGTGGGGCTGAGCCTCGAGAACCCGAGGGCGGACTTTTTTTTTAAAAGCAAATTTATTTATTTATTTTTGGATGCGTTGGGTCTTCGTTGCTGCGCGCGGACTTTCTCTAGTTGCGGTGAGTGGGGGCTACTCTTCCTTGTGGTGCGCGGGCTTCTCATTGCGGTGGCTTGTCTGTTGCGGAGCACGGGCTTTAGGCATGCTGGCTCAGTAGTTGTGGCTCTCCGGCTCTAGAGCGTAGGCTCAGTGGTTGTGGCGCACGGGCTTAGTTGCTCCGCGGCATGTGGGATCTTCCGAGACCAGGGCTTGAACCCGTGTCCCCTGCATTGGCAGGCGGATTCTTAACCACTGTGCCACCAGGGAAGCCCGCGACTGCGGACTTTGATGTCTGGAATTACAAATGTCTGGGTTCAAGTCTTTACTGGCCTGTAACTTTGGGCAATGTCGCTTCACCTCCCTGAGCCTCAATTTCCTCAGCTGAAAAATGGAGATGATAGTAGCACCCATCTCAGGGGTTGCTGTGAGGATTCAGTAAAATAACACCTGCGGAGCTTCCAAAACAGTTTCTGGTGCATAGTAAACCCTCAGTTGTTATTACTACTATTATTTGTTTGTTGCTCTTTCTTCTTTTATCACAAAGTAAGGAATTGGTGCTTGCCTGAGTTCCTTATATTTAAGTATGTTTAATACATATATAAAACATAATAATAGAAACACGTATGGAGCACTTACCATGTGTCAGGCCAAGTGCTTAACATATATTAACTGTAACTTATTTAATCCTCACAGAACTATGAGGTAGGTGTTATTATTATCTCCATTTTAATAGTTGTGGGAACTGACACCCTGACGTTAAATATCAATAACTTGCCTAAGGACAAACATGGACAAGAACTTCAACCCAGGCAGTCTGGCATCACGGTCTGCACTAAGCTAGACCCTATACCACATCGCAGCTCCAGTTCTGCTTTGGATTTTTCACTAGAGTGAGTCTTGAAATCGTTCGTGAGAGGTGGCACGGCCAGCTAGAAGCGGCCGGACTCAAATGGAGTCATTTAAGACATTTCCTTTGCCTGACAGCTTCACGGGATCATACCTCTGTGAAGAACAAGCCCCGTGAGCCCACAGACAGATTCAGGTGCAAAACTGAATGCCCTTACTTCGGTAAGTGGACTTTGGTTTCACCCACTGCTTTTGCGCAGACCCAACCCTGACGCACCCGACCTCCTGGCTTCAACCTGCGTTGGCTCCACCCAGCACTCCAGGTTGCACGTGACTGGACCTGACCAATCAGGGCCACTCATCCCTCTCAGCTCGCTGATTCGCTCCAAGGACAGGCCGTTGAGCCAATGGGAGCCCAGAAGACGCAATCTCGCGCCGCAATGGGCTACGGAGCCCGTAAACTCCTTCCCTTCAACCTCTGAAGCCAGGGGCCTGCGTGTTGTCCCCTTGCTTACTTGTCTTTGTTCTTTCCCACCAGCCTGTTCCTCCATCCCTGAACTGTAGGGCACGTACACATGCTGTTCCTGCCTCCGGGAATGCTTTTCCTCCTGCTGCCCTCGCCCCTCATTAACTCCTACTTAAACGTCTAAGCACAATTGTCATTTTTAAGCCTTCTCTAAACCACTCCCCTTCTCAAAAAAAAAAAGTACTTTTCTTTCGTTAGGCTTATCGTGATCGCTAATTATGTGTTTATGTGGATGGTCATTTTATAAATATCCCCACCCCCGCCCCTATAGACTATAAGCCCCTACGGGCAGGTTCTTTGTCTCTTTTGCTGATCCCTGTTTGCAGGTACCCAGCACAGTACCTGGCACAAGTGTGGTACTCAAGAAATGTCGGTACCATGGGTGATCTCAGAATTACCCTCCACCATGGAAAGGAGGAGGGCAGTAGCACAGAATTGTATAGTATTTTCACCACACAGGGACAATATTCCTGATAATTTAAAAATCGTCTCTGCTGAGCCAGTATGAGCTAGCTCCCACATACCATGCTCCCAGCATTTGGCAATGAAATTGTTAGTTTCTCAATCAATCAGTTTCTCCTCATTGGAGGCACTTAGCTTACAGTTTGCCTTGCTCTATTACACCAGATGCCACTTCTCCATCCACTTTCAATTCTCCAAAGACTCTTTTGAAATCCTCCATAGGCTGATGTCTCATCTCCCTTCCTCTTTATCCTTGGGGTTTAGGCCATGGGAGTGAGCCATGGTGGACATCCAGCCCAGATGACCCACTGGTGGCTGCAGCCCCAGTCACTACCTGACTGCAACTCTGTGAGAGACCCCAAATGAGAGCCACCCAGCTGAGCCCAATCAAACCACAGAAGATTGAGAGATAATAATAAATATTTGTATTAAGGTGCTGAGTTTGGAGATATCTTGATACACATCTATGGGTAATGAGCAAGAAAGGAACAAAACCAGAATCTAAAGACTGGGGTCAGTTTCACTCTAATGCGGTTGTGGTTAGCCTATTGCTAAGCTTGATAATCGCCTGCCCACTTGGAGGTTTCCAGGGTCTGCATATTATGGAAGTGCTCAGTTTGCCTGTACCACCTCATTGACCATATTCAAGGGCCAAACTGCTGCACATAGAATATGAATCAAGACACCTGATCCTAAGACATTTCCCTTCAACGTTTTTTTAAAGGAAGGAAAAGCATCTTTGCTATAGTTTTTTTGTTTTTTTGTTTTTCCTGTGGTACGCGGGCCTCTCACCGTTGTGGCCTCTCCGGTTGCGGAGCACAGGCTCCGGACGCACAGGCTCAGCGGCCATGGTTCACGGGCCCAGCCGCTCCACGGCATGTGGGATCTTTCCGGACCGGGGCACGAACCCGTGTCCCCTGCATCGGCAGGCGGACTCTCAACCACTGCGTCATCAGGGAAGCCCTGCTATAGTTTTATAAAGGTTTTTAGTGGAGTGGTAAGCCAGAAACCCCCAGTCTGCGTCCAGCCTCCTCTTTGCAGAAATGACCTCAGGTGAAGGCACCTCTCTGAACTTCAGTTTCCCCATCTGAAAAATGGGCACTGAGATCAGCAGCTGCATGGAGATTCTGGGTGGGAATGACTTTTCCGTGGAATCAGTGAGTTTTGCAGCTGCCTCTCCGCCTTCGTGTCTCTGGCCATCAGGAATGAATAAACAAGGCTTTGGTTTTCCTGCAAGTGGAGGAGGATGGCAGCTTGTCTGGCCATTGGAGGCTGCAGAGGCCAGGGGCCTGCTCACTAGACAGGGAAATTAGGAAGTTTCCCACATTGTGTTCTTTCCCTCATCCTCCGGATTTTCTCCTTTTTTAACCCCCCCCCCCATTAGAAAAGCTTCATTATCTTTCGTGATGAGTAATATTTACATGTTATAAAAAGTTCAAACAAACATGAAGAAAAAATTTAAAAGATATTTGCCATTATCTCACTATGGAGAGATAAGCATTTGACTTTTTTTAACCTCCCTATTCCACTTAACAATTTATTTATTATTTTTTAATTTATATATTTTTGGTTGCATCGGGTCTTCGTTGCTGTGTGCGGGCTTTCTCTAGTTGAGGCGAGCGGGGGCTACTCTTCCTTGCTGTGCTCGGGCTTCTCATTGCGGTGGCTTCTCCTGTTGCGGAGCACGGGCTCTAGGCACGCGGGCTTCAGTAGGTGTGGCAAGTGGGCTCAGTCACTGTGGCTCGCGGGCTTTAGAGCACAGGCTCAGTAGTTGTGGCGCACAGGGCTTAGCTGCTCCGAAGCATATGGGATCTTCCTGGAACAGGGCTCGAACCCGTTTCCCGTGCATTGACAGGCAGATTCTTAACCACTGCGCCAGCAGGGAAGCCCCTCCACTTAACAGTTTATTGTGGACACGGTTCATGTTAATGAATTAGGTCAATGTCATCATCGCACGTACAATGGAGTAAAGAGCAGAGACTTAGGAACCAGACGGCCTGTATCCAAATTCCTTTTCCTCTACTCACTGGGTGTGTGACCTCCTTTACCCCTCTGCACTGGCTTCCTCACCTATAAGATGGGAACGACCACAGCTTCCACCTTACAGGGTTGTGGTGACATCCAAATGAGCTGTCACCTGGCACACAGGTGCTAACCTCTCACTACAGCCACACTTACCGTGAGCCGTTGTGATATGGAGGTACCATGACATTTTTAACCCATCTCCAATTCTGGGCACTTTTGACTAATAGACACACCTGTCTTTGCACCTTTCCTCAACTATTTTCTCTCAAAGACAAATACCATATGACATCACTTATATGTGGAATCTAAAATATGGCACAAATGAACATATCTATGAAATAGACTCAGACATAGAGAACAAACTTGTGGTTGCCAAGGGGGAGAGGGGGTGGGGGAGGGATGGACTGGGAGGTTGGGATTAGCAAAGGCAAACTATCATATATAGGATGGATAAACAACAAGGTCCTACTGTATAGCACAGGGAACTGTATTCAATATCCTGGGATAAACCATAATGGAAAAGAATACGAAAAAGAATGTGTGTGTATATATATATATATATATATATATAACTGAATCACTTTGCTGTACGACAGAAATTAACACAATATTGTAAATCAACTATACTTTGGTAAAAATATGCATTAAAAAATTTTTTTTAAATTATTTTCTCTCACTAAATTTCTAGAAGTGAACTTGCTTGGTCAAAGGATATGCCCTTTTACAATTTTGTTCCCCAGAAATTTTGTACCAATTTACATTCTTGCCAGAAGGTGAAGAGTGCCCTTTTCCCCTCATCCCCACCGACACCAGGCACTAACCATTCTTTCACTTGGCCGAGTGGATGGTCAATGTTTCCTGGGCATTTACAATTGTTTCTCCACGTCCAGCTGCCTGTAGCTGCCCTGGCCACCTTGCTAGGTGAACTTCATCTCCATTCACTCACTCAGCAAATATTGAGAACTTAGTGCATGCCTGGCCCAGTTAGAGCCGGGCTACAGCAGACACAGCAGGGCACACCCCTCGGGAGGCGAGCCACCACATGGTTATAGCAAAGCCTCTGCTTCAGTGCCCAAGAAGCTGTGCCGTAGAGGTGAGATCTCTGTACATAAACATAGAATGTACATTTTGTAAATATATGAATGATATTACTATTATCACTATATATGACTCATTATCATTCTACAGATCATGATAATATTGCATATGATCATGATCATTTTCAGCCACAGGACCTTAGAAATCACTTCTCCTCTCCAGCCTTCCATTTTCTCATCTGTAAACAGGCACAGTTGAGAGGATGGGGTGGGAGAGTGTGTGTTCAGAGCCTGGCAGCGAGGCTGTAGCAGCCTCCTCCCGCTGGCCATGCCCAGCCCAGGCCTGGGCCCCGAGCTTCTTGCTGGCCTCCCACTCTCTGCAGCTGTTCCCCTCAGCACGTGGCGGGCACTGAGCTGAGCCACAGCAGCACCCTAGCTGCCAGGACCGTTTTTAAAAATTACTCCCATGATGGAAAGTGCAGAGTTGAGGGCTGATGATCCGCCAGGAGCCACCTCCCAACTCAACTCCACTGGGTCCCTCCCAGCCTGGAGTCACAACAAACACTCCCCAAACCCTATTTCTCAGGCTCAGCGCTCCAGGTCCCTCCCTCCAGGTCCAGGGAGAGGCATCCTGAGCTGCGTATTAGAGCCTCCTGACCCCCTCCCTCACCTGCCCTGCCACTGCACCAGCTGGAGGCCCCCTTTGCCACCATCCTGCTGGCAACTTCTCCTCCCCCTTCTCTAGAAGCCCCTCCAAAGGAAACGGAGGGAGGGGGGCCCACCTGGTGGTGCTACACCTGCCTTGGCCCACCTGCCTCCCTCCCAGGAGTGAAGCTGGCCACCTCCTTCACTTCTTCCTGGGCTCTTGCCACTCATTCATGTTCTGTATTTGGTGGAGGTGGAAGCAAACAGAAAGAAGTTTTTCCCCATTTGCATCCCATCATAAGTGTTTATATTAGTCAGGACTCTTGCAATGAAACACGATTCACACCAGCTACAAATAAAGGAGCAGGGACTGATCGGTTTATGTAACTTAAGGGCCCAGGGTGAAGGTTCAGGTATGGCTGGATCCTGGGCTCCACGACCCCAGAGTTTTGTCTTTCTCTATCTTGAAGCTCTGTCTGCTCTCTTCACTTCCATGGCTTTATTCTGAGACAAGCTCCACCCATGTGATGGCAACAGGGCTGCCCTCACTTACAGGCTCATCTAGAACTGGCCTCAGTGGGGGAGAAGTCCGGCCTGGTCCAGGGTCCTTATCAATCTATGATGAGGGACTCCAATGTCACACATACACACAGACATCACACACGCTCAAAGGTCCCCCACATGGATGGCACACCCAATCATAAGTCACACACTCACACAGATGTGACTCAGTATTCACATGGATGTCACACACCCTGGAATCTTTCCCATTTAGATAGTGTATTACAGTTGTATAAATGCCCACCCAGGGAGGGCTAACTCATTTACATTTCATTTATGTGCCACTTTTTCACATACCTCTTACATAAAGCAGGCTGCAATAAGTCTGATGTGTGTCAGAATGAAATAAAATAGTGCAGAGTCTTTGTAAGGATTAAATACATTCAATTAAAAAACAAACAAAACCCTGCCTGTCATCAAAAGGCACAGACTGAGAGGAAGTATTCACGATACGTATATGTGACAAAGGACTTACATCTGGACTATATAAGCACCCTTTAAAATCAATACTAAGGTTCACTTCACACCTGCTAGGTTGGCCTTAATGAAAGTACTTTAAAAAAACCAGAAAGGACTTCCCTGGTGGTGCAGTGGTTAAGAATCCATCTGCCAATGCAGGGGACACGGGTTTGATCCCTGGTCCGGGAAGATCCCACATGCCGCGGAGCAACTAAGCCCGTGTGCCACAACTACTGAGCTTGCGCTCTAGAGCCCGCGAGCCACAACTACTGAGCCCATGAGCCACAACAAATGAAGCCGCGAGTCTAGAGCCCGTGCTCTTCAACAAGAGATGCCACCACAATGAGAAGCCCGTGCACCACAATGAAGAGTAGCCTCTGCTTGCCGCAACTACAGAAAAGCCCGTGCACAACAATGAAGACTCAACACAGCCAAAGATAAATAAATAAATAAATTTATTAAAAAAAGATAACAAGTATTGGTGAGGTTGTGGAGAAATTGGAACCCTCCTACATTGCTGGTGGCGATGTAAAATGATGCAGCCATTCAGAAACAGCTTGGCAGTTCCTCAAAAAGTCAAATATAGAGCTGCCATGTGACTCATCGGTTGTGCTCCTGGGCATCTATCCAAAAGGACTGAAAACAGATGCTCAAACAAATACTTGTATACACACGTGAAAAGCCGTATTATTCATAATAACCAAAGGGGGAGAAAACCCAAATGTCCATCAACAGATGAAAGGATAAACATGTGTGGTGTCTACACACGAGGGAATATTATTTTTTAATACATTTAATTCTTTATATTTTCTTTTATTTTTGGCTGTGTTGGGTCTTCGTTGCTATGCGCGGGCTTTCTCTAGTTGCGGTGAGTGGGGGCTACTCTTCGTTGCGGTGCGCGGGCTTCTCATTGTCGTGGCTTCTCTTGTTGCAGAGCACGGGCTCTAGGCGCGTGTGCTTCAGTAGTTCTGGCATGTGGGCTCAGTAGTTGTGGCTCGCGGGCTCTAGAGTGCAGTCTCAGGAGTTGTGGTACACGGGCTTAGTTGCTCCACGGCATGTGGGATCTTCCCGGACCAGGGCTTGAACCCATGTCCCCTGCATTGGCAGGCGGACTCTTAACCACTGTGCCACCAGGGAAGCCCCCGCACAAGGGAATATTATTCATCCAATAAAAGGAAGAGGCTACGACACAAGGCACAGCATGGATGAACCTCAGAAACCTGAAGCTCAGTGAGAGAAGCCAGACACAAAAGGCCACATACTGTATGACATTGACATGAAACGTCCAGGATAGGTAAATCCACAGAGACAGAGGCAGATTGGTGGTTGCCAGGAGCTGGGAGGAGGGCAAAAGGGGAGTGATTGCTTAATGGCCATGGATGTTCATTTTGGGGAGATGAAAATATCTTGAAACTAGACAGAGGTGCTGGTTGCACAATACTGTGTAAGTACTAAATGCCACTGAATTGTACACTTTAAAATGGGCCATGATGGAATACACGTTATTCAAATTTCACCTCAAGAAAATCAACAGTAAGAAAGCAAGGGGCTTCCCTGGTGGCGCAGTGGTTGAGGTCCGCCTGCCGATGCAGGAGACACACGTTCGTGCCCCTGTCTGGGAAGATCCCACGTGCCGCGGAGCGGCTGGGCCCGTGAGCCATGGCCGCTGAGCCTGCGCGTCTGGAGCCTGTGCTCCGCAACGGGAGAGGCCACAACAGTGAGAGGCCCGCGTACTGCAAAGAAAAAAAAAAAAAGAAGAAAGCAAATAATCCAGTTTTCAAAATAGGCAGATGACTTGGACAGATGCTTAAATAAAGAAGATATATGAGTGGTAAAAAAACCCACAAAAAACACAAAAAACAACACATGAAAAAATGTTCAATATCATTAGTCTTCAGAGAAATGTGAATTAAAGCCACAATGCTATATCACTAAACGCTCACGAAGATGGCTAAAATTCAGTTTAACAATAGCAAATCCTGGTGCGGGTACAGAGGACCTAGGACTCTCACTTTGCCGGCGGGGATCTAAGCCAGTACAACCACTCTGGAAAACACTTTGGTGGATTCTTACAAAGTTTAACATAGAACTCCCATAAGACCCAGCCATCCCATTTCCAGGTATTCACCCAAGAGAAATGAAAATGAATGTCCATCCAAAAGCCTCGCACATGAATACTCATAGCAGCTTTGTACAGTCTCCGCAAACTGGAAGCAACCCACACATCCCTCAGCTGGGGAATGGATAAACTGGAATCCTGCTCCTGGATGAGTCTCAAAAACTTTGTGTGAGTGAAAGAAGGCAAGACAAGAAACTGCAGACTGTGTGAGTCCTTTCGTAGGGAATTCCCAGGAAACTAATCTAAGGGGACCCGAGGCAGGTGAGGGAGGCCTGCAAAGGGACAAGAAGGAACTTTTCACAAAGACGGAAAAGTTCTATTGTGTCCCGTAGCGCGACAGTGGACCGTGCAACGATTACATTGTGCCTTATGTAGATTACACCTCCGCAAAGTTTATTGGTAGCAACCGGCCTGGCCCTGAGGGCAGATCCTGCATCCTGCGTGCCAGTCCCTGTGCGCTTGTGCGCACTCATTTCCTGCCTCTTTCCCTCCAAGCACCACTCCCCACGCCCGTCCCTCACCCCCCCCCCCCCCCCCCCCCCCCCCCCCCCCCCCCCCCCCCCCCCCCCCCCCCCCCCCCCCCCCCGCCCCCGACCGTGTTCAGGCCTCCGTGTTTTCACCTCTGCTGTTTTGTTCATGCTCTCCCCCTCCCAGCTCTGCTTGCTGAATCCTGACCCCACTGACACCCAGCTCTGCGAAGCTTCCTCATCCCACCCGCTTCCCTGACATGTGACTTTCGCTTCTCTTTGGGCACTTAGAGGCATAACCCGCCAGCCAGGCCACCCATGGCGAGGCGATGGATGGGGGCAGGTGAGGGAAGACTTAGCTGAGAAGAGGCTGGACTGTAACGGACTCAGAGTCAGGGGCACGGAGGGACAGTGCAGTAACTGTCTCCTCAGCCCACTGTCCAGCAGGCGGGTGGGGGAACAAGTATGAACCCAGGAGGAGTGCGAGGAGGCAGGCATGGACCAGACTTTAGAACTCAGAAGAGCCAGAACAGGGGCTCCTGCTGATTCAGCCTTTGATCCTGGGAAGGCGACCAGGGTGGTGCATCAGTTAGAACACAGCCGCATGTAACAGAAAACTAAGTAACAGTGGCTTATGTAAGACAGAAGTTTATTTCTCTCTCATATATGGTAGCTTCACAGGGTCCCAGGGACTCAGGCTGTTATTAGCTCACCGCTCCACCATCCCTAAATATTAAGCTTCACCCACGTGATTCAAAATGGCTGCTAGAGCTCCAGCCATTACAACTGCATTCCAGGTCAGCAGCTGGAGGAGAAGTCCAAAGAAGGGCCTCTTCCTTTTAAGGACACTTCCTGGAAGTTCCAACACATATTTTGTCCACATTTAGCCCCATGGCCTCACCTAGCAGCAGAGGAAATGCTGGGAAATGAAGTCTTTTGCTGAATTCGTTGTGGCTCTCAGAGAGTATTGGCAGTGGTTCTTTTTTTTTTAATATTTATTTATTTTTATTTGGCTGCATTGGGTCTTAGTTACGGCATGTGGAATCTTCGATCTTTGTTGTGGGATGAAAACTCTTAGTTGTGGCATGTGGGATCTAGTTCCCTGACCAGGGATTGAACCCGGGCCCCCTGCACTGGGAGCCTGGAGTCTTAGCCACTGGACCACCAGGGAAGTCCCGTGGCAGTGGTTCTTAAACTTGAGCGGATGTCCTAATCCACTGGAGGGATTGTTAAAACTCAGAGTGCTGGGCCCAACTCCAGAGTTTCTGACTCAGTAAGGCTGTGGTGGAATCTGAGAAACTGTGTTTCTAAGAAGTTCCCATGGATGACGATGCTGCTGTGCAGCGGTCACACTTTGGGAACCACTATCTAGGACCGCTAGGATGAAGGATGAAGGACGACGGGATGTTGGGGAGGTACTAGCCATCTCCATCACAGGCAGGGCGGGGACCCGACTGCATCCCACAAAGGGCCACTAGCAGCATCACCACCTCCTTGCGGTCGCTGGCGTGTCCTCCCGCCTCTCGCCCTTCTGCCCACTCTCCACGCACCGCAGTGGAAGAAGGATCGTCCACTGGTCATCCGTAACGACTCTGGCACGTGCAAAGCTGGCTTTGCTGGGGATGACGCGCCCCCAGCCGTGTTCCAGTCCATGGTCAGTCGTCCCCGACACCGGGGCGTCATGGTGCGTGTGGAGCAGAAGGATAGCTACGGTGGGGGAAGAGGCCCAGGGCAGGCGGGGCATCTTGACCCTCAAGTACCCCGTGGAGCACACCATCATCAGCAACTGAGAGGACACAAGGGACACCTAGTACCACACCTTCTACAGCGAGCTGGGAGTGGCCCCCAAGGACCACCCGGTAATGCTGGCCGAGGGGGCTGCCACCACAGCCGCAAGGCCAGCCGTGAGATGACCCAGATCCTGTTTGAGACATTCAACACGCCATATAAGTGGCCATCCAGGCCGTGCTGTCCCTGTGCGATGCCTCTAGCTGCACCTCTGGTATTGTTGTGGACTCGGGGGGTGGGCCACCCACATGGTGCCTGTCTCCATGGGTTTATGCCCTGCCTCAGCCTTCCTGCGTCTGGACCTGGCTGGCTGGGACCTCATGCTGCCTGGCTACAGCTTCACCACCATGGCTGAGAGGGAAATCATGTGTGACGTCAGGGAGCAGCTCTACGACGTGGCACTGGACTTGGAGCAGGAGATGCCACCACATCCTCCTCCTCCCTGAGAAAAGCTGTGAACCACCTGACGGTCAAGTGCTCCCCATCAACAAGGTGTGGGTTCTGTGTCCACAGGCGCTTTTCCAGCCCTCCATCCTGGGTTTGGGGTCCTGTAGCATCCACGAGACCACCTTCCTCTCCATCATCAAGGGTAACGTCCACATCCAGAAGGACCTGTCCGCCTTCAATGGTGCTGTCTGGTGGGACTACCATGTACCCCAGTATCCTGGACAGGATGCAGAGGGAGATCAGGGTCCTGGCTGCCAGCAGGATGAAGATCAAGATGCTCACTCCCAGGACTTCCCTGGCGGTCCAGTGGCTAAGACTCTACGCTCCCAATGCAGGGGGCCTGGGTTCAATCCCTGGTTCCACATGCCATGTGGCACAGCCAAAAAAAAAAAAAAAAAGATGCTCACTCCTCCCGAACACAAGTACTTGGTGGGGATCAGGCTTCACCCTGGCCTCAGCCAGCAGGACCCGGCCTCTCCACCGTCCACCACAAATGCTTCTAAACAGACCGCAAACAGATGCACAGCATTTGCTGCGTGAGTTCATTTAGAAGTATAAATTTGCCCTGGCGAGTGCACATAAGTCGTGCCAGCCTCCTGAAACCGGAATAAACCTTCGAAAATTGTCCTTGAAGTTTATATCTGAGATTGTAGAACTCGCTGCTGATTTTGACCTTGTATTCATTCAGTTCTTGCCTTGGTGTATGTTTACTACCCTGTGCATAACTTTGATCTAAACCCCTAGCTACAGGCGGCTCTGTCATTTCGTGGCTGAGGTGAGAAAATATTTATGGAAGAGAAATCGTTGGCTGGATGAGAATCTGTGAGACTATGAATCTCCCGATCTGTGCAGGGTATTAACATGTCAGAACTGCCTATTCCAGGATTTCTCTAGAGGCTGGCAAGAGTCTTGAACCACCTGTCATTTCTGTCTTGCCGGCCTGATAAAGTCTGGGGAGGTCCAAGCCTTAGGACATGCTTTCCTTTCTTACCTGATGTTTTCCTGCCAGTACACTGTGAGTTGTTACTAGCCTTGAGTTAGAAAATGGTTTGCATTTACACCTGTACATTTATTCATCCTTTTAATTTATGTAAGATTTTTGTACACAATTCTCAGTTCTTTAAGAGGTGACGAGAAATTTTGGTTTTATATTGTCACGTGAGAACATTAGGCCCCAGCAACGCATCATTGTGAAGAAAAGGGCTGCAGTAAACCGAAAAAACAAAAAACAAAAAGCAAAAAACAAACAAACATACAAAAGACCCTCTTTAAAGGCTTTCCCTTTAGAGGCTCACTCCATATCCCCTGTTGAATATATAAAAAGGTACCCACATATCACAGAAAATATAATCCTTTGCTGTAAAATTTGAAAGGATTTTTATGGTTTTGCTTCTGAAAATATTTGGCACAAGTGGTTCACTCAACTTATGATTGACTGTAGTTTCTGAGCAATCATCTTTCATCTTACTTTGTGGGGAATTCTTGCAAAATGAGAAAATCTAAGCCACATGTTTTCTGCTGTCCTGAAAGTTTTATGAACACGAGATTCAATGATGAAGAAATTGACTGTAATGTTATATTTTGTAGGCATTTAATTAAACATTTATTAATCTTGGTTTTACAGGTTTTGAAAAAAATTTTTGGATGTAACAAAATGAATTTTTAGATGTCAAATATAAATGAAGGCCCTTGAAACAGGCATAAGTCCTGGACTTGGTGCCAAAAGAGCTTGCCAGACAAAGTGGGAGCTCTTCCTGGAAGCTGAGAGTGTGGACCCTGCAGAGGCTCCTTCACCTGTAAATCACTGCAGGCTGGTCCCATGGGAGGGAGCAGCTGGGCCCCGTTCATGGCCGAGGCTGGAGCTGGGGCCAAGGCAGAGGCTGCAGGGAAACAGGTTCTGTCTCAGCCTCAGGAAGCTGGTCAGAGCTGCCGACAGAAGGACTGTCCTGTCTGGGAAGCACCGCTGGAATGGAAATAAAGATTTCTCTGTAGGTCAGGAGAGGCTGGGTTCTGTTGCAGTAACAAATTAGTCCCAAACCACTAGGCTTCTACCAACAAAGAGTCCTTTCACATACTATGAGTCCATCGTGGGTCACCTGGGAGCTCTAATCCACATCACCCCCACTTGATGCCCCAGGCTGAAGGAGCAGCCCCTGTGTGGGGCACGGTCCCCGGCACAGCAGAGGGAAAAGAGAGAACTGTTGCTAGCTATGCATCAACCAGTAAAGCTTCTGCTGGGAAGTGACCCATGTCACTTTTGCTCGCATCTGACAAAGCTTCTCTCCTTGACCAGACTCCGCTCAGGCTCCTCTGAGTTCTTTTTCAACCAGCCTTCGACTTTTAGACTTCAGTGTTCATCTCTGCGTTGTCCAATTTTAGCAAGAGTCTTGCTAAGTCCGTTTAGCCAGAATCCCCCACCCTCTGTTACCTGATCACCCTCCATATCTAATCCAGTTCTTCATCCTCCACCAACACCAGGTGATGTGCAATCTCCCTGACCTCTCTCCAGCAAAGATCTTGTTTAGCCAGAATCCTCCCTTACCCCTGTTTCCTTTTATCAATTTTCCATCCACAGACTCCACCCTGCTCCTAGGTTATAAATTCCCACTTGGCCTCGTCGTGCTCGGCGGCGAGCCCAATCCCTCTTCCCCGCTGCAAATCCCCACTTATCCCCATGACCCCTCTTGAATAAAGCCTGCCTTACCAGTCTTTAACAGGGGGCAGGATGAATCATTTTTTCTTTAATGCATCCATTGGCCAGAGGAAGGCAGGTGACCCAGAGTGCTGTTAACGGAGCAGGGCCGGAGAGGTCTGCTGCAGAAAGCGGCAGCGCATGCTTGTGAATAATAATGCAATCCTCCACCGCTTTCCTCTGAGAGAGAACCCCACAGGCAACTCTCTGTGAAGCAGACCCCACCCAAGACAGCTGTCTTGTCTGTTAGGTCTCGTGCAACCACGTCAGGAAAGGGCATTTTATGCGTGAATCTCCATGAGTTCCTTTTTAAAAAATATATTTTCACCATGTCATTTATTTGCATAAGTACCTGTAATGGCTTCCACCTGCCAACCTTGGCGTCTAGTCTGCACTCACGTCCCCTCTGCCAGCCATACTCAAAGGCGGTGTCAGTTTCCCTCGGGATACAAAAATTGGGGTAATAGTAGGAGGGGAAAATGGGTGCTTGGAGAGCAACCAGCAATAGCCATTAACGTTTACCACTGTGATATGCTCTTCCTGCAGTAAAAACAATGCCTCACGCAGATAAATTACCTGTCCCAGTTTCCTTCTAGTGGGACCGTGTGACAGTGTTCTGGACAATGGAATGTGAGGACAAGTAATTTACACCGCTTTAGGGTTTGGTCCATAAAAATCTCCAGTCTCATAACGTCAGAGAAATCCAGAGCCTGCCAGTAGTTAAAGTGGTAAAAGCAGGTTTTACTTAACTATTGCAATAGGGGGTGTCAACTACAATTGGCACTCGCCACTGGCCCTTGCCATCGGTAATCTACAAGGATTAAATCATGTGCTCTGCAGCTGCTGATTTTCAACACCCCCTGCCTCCCAAAGGAGTTCAGGGTGGAGAGCTGAAATGAGGTCCTCTGTGCTCTGGGAAAAACTGGCAGAACAGGTCTTCAGAGAGTTAAATATTTTCAGGAGCCGATTTTATGAGCCCAGTTCTTGTATCTCCTCATATCTAGAAAAGCACTAAAATCCTTCATGGTGACGACTGCTCCTCGTGACTAGCAGAAACCTGCTGCAGAATAATATGTGCTCGATTGCATGGACCCCCCTCCCCCCTTCGCCCAAATCACATCTATCCTGACCTTCCCCGCTGCCTCTCTGGAGCAGTTTCTCAGAGATCTCTGAAGTGCTGTCTCCCGGGCTGCAGCCCTCATTTTGCCCCAAATAAAACTGAACTCACAACTCTCACGTTGTGCAATTTCTTTAAGTCGACAGGGGAAAAGGGGCCTCATGATAAGACCGGGCTCAACTCTGAATACAAGGAGGAAACATGGGAATACAACAAAGGTGGGGGGTCAGTGAATGGAAAATTATTAAGGAAACATCAGGGATAAGGGGGGATTCTGGCTAAACAAGATTTTTGCTGAAGGCAGGCCAGGGTGATCCGTCCTCACGTGAGGGCAGTGGAGGATGAGGGATTTGGTCAGATATCCAGGATGATCAGATATCAAGGTGGGAAATCCTGGCCAAACTGACTTAGCAGGATTCTTGCTAAAACTGGGCTCGTGGAGGATATGCCCAAGGACGGGGCCAAGTTGGACTCAGAGGAGCCGGAGTGAAATTTTGTCAAGGAGAGAATCTTTGCCAACAATCTTCCATTGGATCCTTTTTTTTTTTTTTTTTTTTTGCGGTACGCGGGCCTCTCACTGTTGTGGCCTCTCCCGTTGCGGAGCACAGGTTCCGGACGCGCAGGCTCAGCGGCCATGGCTCACGGGCCCAGCCGCTCCGCGGCATGTGGGATCTTCCCGGACTGGGGCACGAACCCGTGTCCCCTGCATCGGCAGGCGGACTCTCAACCACTGCGCCACCAGGGAAGCCCGGATCCTTACTTTTAAACAGCAGCTATAATGAATACTTTGGGGACAGTTGAGGAAACTTGAAAATAGACTGGATGTGAGGTGGCATTATAGAATTTTAAATTTTCTTGCATGTGATAATGCCTCTTTCGCTGTGTAGGATATCCTTATGTTTAAGAGACGCATGCCTAAGTACTTAGAGGTGAAACTCACGCGAGATCTCAGCAGCGGGTTTGGTTTAGGCCAATCAAAGTCACCCTATACAATGCTCACACAGCACCTAGCTGATTTAGAAAGGATGTGAAACAGGAAGCACAGCAGCTCTCCATCTCCCTGATCCCTGCATATGGGGCAGGTTATAGTCCCAGGGGATTTCAGCAGAGGAGCCACTGGTCCCATGGGGCTGGTCCCGTGGGCCTGTGAAGGTAAGAGGCCACTTGCAATCTCCAGCAGAGCTACAGCCCATATATTTCAAGTTGTGCCAGGATAGCTAAGGACAGCAAGCCGAGGGGTGGCCTTCGGTCAGTTTAAGAGCACACCCAGGTCCTGCAGGAACCTCATCCAAGTGCAGACCACACGTCAATTCTTGAGGCTGGAGGAGGGATTCACAGGTAGCTGTGAAAGTTCTCCCTCTAGTCATGATGTCTGCGCCTTCTTTTGAAGTGGTTGAACAAAAAAGTTAACGTAAATGTGACAAAAAGCTGACACTTGTTGAATCTAGGTAATGAGTTAATCAAACTATTCTTCCAGTGCTTCAGTGGTTGAAAATTTTTATTACAGGAAATCAAAGGAAATAAAATTTAAAATGGAGGTGTTCACCTCCTGCTTTCATTTCCTGTGTGGTTTACTGGTGAGTTGATTCTGCCTGTTTAAAGTTCCCTGATCTCAAGTCATCGTACAGATCTCCCCCCTTTCGCACAGCGCCCCACCCCTATCTCCTGACTACCGGATCGGATCCATCGCTCCCTCCAATCCAAGTATTATTCTTCTGGAAGCACGTGTCATTAGACTCTTTCTGTTGCCTTCCTTCAGGCACAGAAAAAAAAAGAAACTTTCCCACAAAACCAAATAGTGCCGTGTCAGGAAGGCTTGGACCCAGGGATCAAAGCATGCGGCCAGGCCCCATTGCTCTGGTTCCATCACTTCACTGCTGCTCCTCGGGGCTGCTTCCCTTTGCAGAACATGCTCCGCCCGCCAACTACCAGCTCCCGAGGCTGCTGCTTCCGTGCAGCAGCCTTTGTCCCAGCATGCTCAGGGATAGTCCCAAGGCTTGCTCTGATTGGCCAGGCTTAGTCACATGCCCACCCCTGAACCAATCAGGGAACGCCGGCCCTGACTGGCCCGCCTGAGTCATATGCTCCACACCTGGCCCTGAGGTGAGTCTGCGACCGCGTCGACCCGGCGAAGGCGAAGCCTTGGAGGCAGGTGACTCTGGGGCTGGGGTTCTGGCGTCTGTGAGAGACAAGACCGGAGATGGGGGTGCCTGGTTGGTGACCTGGTCCAGCCCACTTCAGAGGCCGTTAGCGTCCTTGCTGGTTCTGAGCGCTTTTTCGTCCTGTGAGTCCTGGGCTTGGGTTTTGGACGCGGAAAGGGCTTGGCTGATTGGCTGGACTTTTCTTCTCCTGAAAGTGCTGGTGAACCTGCTTCCCTGGCGCTCAGCCGCCTTGTCAGGAGCCGCGCCGCTGGGGCTGTAGTTCACAGAGCGGCCGTCAGGTGGCAATGGAGAGGCAAGAAGCCAGTCTCCAGCCAGTTCCTTGGGTTTTGCTTTTTAACTTTGTCGACTTAAAAAAAAATGCACAACGTGAGAGCTGTGAGTTCAGTTTTATTTGGGGCAAAACGAGGACTGCAGCCCGGGAGACAGCACTTCAGAGAGCTCTGAGAAACTGCTCCAGAGAGGCAGCGGGGAAGGTCAGGATAGATGTGATTTGGGCGAAGGGGGGAGGGGGGTCCATGCAATCGAGCACATATTATTCTGCAGCAGGTTTCTGCTAGTCACGAGGAGCAGTCGTCACCATGAAGGATTTTAGTGCTTTTCTAGATCCGAGGAGATACAAGAACTGGGCTCATAAAATCAGCTCCTGAAAATATTTAACTCTCTGAAGACCTGTTCTGCCAATTTTCCCAGAGCACAGAGGCCTCATTTCTGCTCTCCACCCTGAACTCCTTTCGGGGGGGTGTTGAAAGTCAGCAGCTGCAGAGCACATGATTTAATCCTTGTAGAGGAAGATGGCAAGTGTCGATTGTAGTTGACAGGGCCCCCTTGCAGTCATAAATCTGACCATGCTTTGGGAGGCATTTCATGACCAATTCGTCCCGCAGTGCTAGGAAGGCTCATTCCTAGGTCTGGCGAAGACTTCGCTGAGAGGTCATTCAATGTGCTGTTACTGGACTAGGTCTTATAAGCAATAACTAAAGACTCTAGACCACCTGTCTTACTAATGTATTATGGTCCAGGAAAAATTCCCTCTTGTTGTATCTTCCCATATGTAGAGTTACACTAGTACAATCATTGATCTCACACAGAACTATATATTTTTGTCGGTGGCTCAGTCACACATTTGGTAATGCAAGAAACAACAATCTTGTAAAACAGGTAAAATACAGATAACATAGCTAGCAGTATTATTCAAGTCATAAGTGAGAATTAAGCCAAGAACTTCCATTAGGAGCAGCCCTGTATATCCTTAGGTCATCTGACTTTGTCTGTTCTGTACCAATCCTTATCTTTCAGGGAAATGATGTATTGGCACTGCCCATAAGACCCCCAGCCCAGCCCAACTTCCTAGTGTTACTAGGCTGGTTATCCTTAGTATAATTTAATTGTTCCCAAGATAAAAGGGGGCCTTAAAACTTAAATGACCATAGCCTGGTGTTAACCACATAAATCCATCACATAATTATAGGAGGTTTTAGGGGCTTCCCTGGTGGCGCAGTGGTTGAGAGTCCGCCTGCCGATGCTAAGGGACGCGGGTTCGTGCCCCGGTCCGGGAGGATCCCACATGCTGCGGAGCGGCTGGGCCCGTGAGCCATGGCCGCTGAGCCTGCGCGTCCGGAGCCTGTGCTCCACAGTGGGAGGGGCCACAGCAGTGAGAGGCCCGCGTACCGCAAAAGAATAAAAAATAAAAAATTATAGGAGGTTTTATTCCTGGGCTGAAATTTTGCTGTTGCTCTGATTGAGCTTGAATAACTTTAGAGGAAAATTCATTTTTTTTTGGCCAGGGTCAAAGCAGGTATTATTAATTGGCTAGGTGAGGTGATCCCATCTAGTAATATCAAGAGTAGCCTGAACAGGACTGAACTTTCTTTCTTGTAAAATAAATGTTCTAAGGGCCATCCAATTAGAGCCTTGGAGTGGAGAAATCCACCAAGGTAATCCAGAAGGACTAGACACAGGTAATTGGCCACAAACCCAACAATTGGATTGATTTTTCAAACTAGCATAGGATCGTGTCCATGATAGAAAAACATCTGATTTATATGCAAGGGTCCTGGAAGACAAGAAAACATTATAAATGATCCTACGAATCAGGTCCAGCATCTTGGGTAAGCTGTCTACTTCTGATGTCATCTTCTTATCATCCGGCTGTGAGTGCAGAGTTTCCTCTGTTTGAGCATCATTTTAAGGTGAGTTTGAGGTCAGCAGTCCTCTCTATAGACCAGGCCGGTGCAGGGGCCCTTCGTGAGTAGAAATTAATCCAAGAATCAATTCCCTTCAGTTTCGCTGTGCATGAGCTAGTTAAAAGTACCAGATAAGGGTCCTTCCATCTAGGTTGGAGATGGTCCTTTAAACTATGTCTTTTCCAGTAGGCATAATCCCCTGGTTGCATGTCATGGGACATCTGATCTTCATCCAAAAATAGATTACTGAGATAGGCTTCAGAAACAAACTGAGAGTGTCCTTTTAACAATTCAATTAAACTTTACATTAATATAACGTAACAGCAAGGAACTATCTGGGAAGTGAGTCTTATTAAATACAGACCTCCATTAACAAAACTGGAACTTAAGAGTCACTGAAATATAATCCTTTTCTCTCTAAAATTACCCTCATGTTTACCAAATATAACCAAATTAAGACTAGTTTGTTTGCAGAATAAGTCTGGTCTCAATTAACTTGGCCTGATAATTTATATAAACTATCATTGATCATACAGGCTTTTTGCTTTGCTGAAACTTTTATAAGGAGTCTCATACTGAACTTTTAAAAGACCTCTCAGAGCTAGGAAAGTCACTCCAAGGGCTTATCACAGATTTCACCTAACAGATCTAGGTGAATTCCTCCCTTTTTAAGGTCCCCCAAATACTTTGAGCCTTCTGTACCTGTTAGTGAGTGGCCTTCCTAATTTATCTGATAAAGCTGCTAGGAACCTAAGAGTTTACAGTCTCTGGAGGGAGCAGTTAGAGAAAAAAGATATGTTCCAATCCTGCTTACAAAGATATAATTTACCAAATTACTGTAAGTCATAATGAGTTTGAGGGAAAGATTTCCTAATACCTGGAAAACACAGATTTAAACCAGTAATTTTTCAGATAAAACCATAAAAACTATAACCATATTCACCAGTTCACTCAGTCTTATGTAACTATTTTCGTTAACAGTTTCTCATTAGGATTCTTTAATTTCTTACCCAGTTCAGTATTATGGTCTGAAAGTCAGAAACTTGTATTTGTCCAAAAGTCCTTTTTATAAATCTTCTTGAAGAGGAAACATTTTTGCAAAGGCATCAGAATAAAACCATAACTGTCTATAATGATGAAAGACTTAAGGAAGCATGTTTAAATCTGATTACAATGCAACTGACAAAGAAACTTGGTTACTGCTGTGACATACAACACTTTCAGATAATAACTAGAATTATGACTGACAACATTTTACCAGGACGTATCAGAATTTTAGGAACTCCATATAATTTCTAGGATATCTATATTAATAACATTTACCATACAATATAACCTAAGAAGATTTATTACTCATTTGACAATACTTCCCATGTAATTTAACATACCAAATGAACCCAGTTAGTTTAATATCTCTCTTTGGGATGTTTCAGGTGCCCTTCGAAGCAGCCCAAAGTTAGCTAAAGGACTTCACTGGAATTTGATTTAGGAGGTTTTTTTTTTAAAGCTTTTATTGAATTTGTTACAATATTGCTTTTGTTTTATGGTTTGTTTGTTTGTTTGTTTTTTGAGGCATGTGGGATCTTAGCTATCCCACCAGGGATTGAGCCCACACCCCCTGCATTGGAAGGTGAAGTCTTAACCACTGGACCGCCAGGGAAGTCCCTGATTCAGGAAGTTTTGTGAAAAAAAATATCAAAAAGGGTTTAGAACACTCAGATAGGACAACAGGTCACTCTGAAACAATAGTTATTCACTTAGGCAAAGTAACAATAAAGATTTCAAAGGCAAATACAGAACAAATCACTTAAAAGGAAAGAAACTTGAAATCTGTTATCAAAGGCAATTCAACATTTTAAGAAATCTTGTCCTCTTAAGAGAGAGAAAAACAAAATTCAAGTTTTGCACCCGCTTGCTTTTAAAATTCATTTACTCAAATTTTTAAAACTTAATTTATTAATTTATTTTTTATTTTTGGCTGCATTGGGTCTTCATTGCTGCGTGCCGGCCTTCTCTAGTCGCAGAGAGTGGGGGCTACTCTTCATTGTGGTGCGCTGGCTTCTCATTGCGGTGGCTTCTCTTGTTGTGGAGTACGGGCTCTAGGCGTGTGGGCTTCAGTAGTTGCAGTGCGTGGGCTCAGTAGTTGTGGCACATGGGCTTAGCTGCTCCACGGCTTGTGGGATCTTCCCGGACCCGGGCTCAAACCCGTGTCCCCTGCATTGGCAGGCGGATTCTTAACCACTGCGCCATCAGGGAAGTCCCTACTCAATTAAATTTATTTTAACCTTAGTCAATCCTGACCATGCACATAACTCTTTTCTTGGGGTCCACTTTCCACAAACGTTTCCTTACTTTCTGTATCCAGCATTTTATTTTCCCATTCAGAAACAGCCACCTGTAAGTCAGACCTACTTCCTTTTCCCTTAATAAAATGTAATTCCATTCTTCATCCCTTCTTTACTGGAAACACACACCCTACTTTCCTACTGTTGACTGAAATGTTTCATTTATTATTTCTATTAGCTTTAAATACATGTTTAAGTTAGAATCCTCAGCTCTTAAAACCTTAAATTCTTCTTACTAAGAAGTAAGCGACTATGAACGGTCCTTTACATCGGCATTCTGTAGATTGGTGAACATAAACACCAGTGATATTTTCCAAAAATATTTACTTTCTTTAGAGAACGTGACACCAAACATATTCATTAATAGTCCTAAATACCTTTTGTTTCTCTGTAAAAGGAAGCCAATATTCAGTAATTAATGTTTTGGTATATTATTTTATTTGGGAATGCTAGCTATTCAATAAGCTTCCATCACTTAACTTAATTTAGCACAGTTCTAGAATTTCAAGTTACCAGAATCTGGAAAGACTATTTGATCTTATTTTATTTTTTAATTAAAATACTGAGTTTAGGCCGGCCAGGGCCCCGGCTGAGCTGCGCTTAGCTCCGCAGGGGCGGGCAGGGGTATGCCCAGGGGACCATGGGCCCCGGGCCCTGAAGCCTCCGGGGCCACATCCCTCTGAGCAGCGAGTAGGATCTGGGGCGGGGCGCCGAGCGTGGATGGGCCTGGAGAGAAAACAAAAAACAAAAAAAACCCTGAGTTTATTTCACATTTATATTTTTGTCTCCCCACCATTTCCATTTGTGTGACCACCACTACTACTATGTCCTATCATAACATTCCATACATACTTAAAACCAAGCAAAGGGTGGAGTTCCATCTTTAAAAACTAAACAGGCATTTTGGACAGCACATTCTTGGCAATGGAACCTGGACAACTATCAGACACGGTACGGAAAGTTCTCACTCTGCACTCTAAAAAGGACAGCCAGATAGCAACTGTTACAGAAATGAAATAAGATGGGAAATTTTAACAAACTGTTTAAAGTATTTTCTTAAAGAGACTTCCTCCACTGCCAGAGATCTTGAATAGCCTCCTGGTCAGTCATCTGGAGACAGTTCTTCACATAATTGATGAATTTGGCTTCCACTTTGGGAAGGGAACCACCTTTTTCTATACTTGCTTGCATTTTTGCTTTAATGTCTTCTAAGAGCTAGGTCCTTTCGGTATTTTAGGAGTTTTTTTCCTGTTTTTTGAAGGATTCTTGACCTTTTGATCTTGGTGTTGATGGTTTTGAGTCTTTTCCATTCTGGTTTGATTTTTGTTAACTTTTAGCTGGAGTATCTCGTACAGATTTCTTTACTGGAGCTTTTTCTTCAGCTTCCTTATTATCATTGTCATCTTCATCATCATCTTCATCTTCATCAGCAGCAAGTTTTACTTTTTTCTGTGGAAGCTTGCTACCGCTTCCAGGGGCAGAACGCTTTCCAGATATACTTAGGAGTGTCACACCCTCCTCCTCTTTGTCTTCTGACTCTGCATCTTCCTCCACAGCTACTAAGTGCTGTCCACTAATATGCACAGGCCCTGAACCACACTTCAACCATCAGACCACAGGTGGTGTTATTTCAAAGCCCCCAAGGGAATCGGTTGGCTGCACAGACATTTTCAAAGTTGCCAGTGTTACTTTGACTGGACTGCCTTCATAATTCATCGCCTCTGCTTCGACAATGTGCAGTTCATCCTTTGCGCCAGCCCCTAAACTGACCGTTCTTGAAGATAACTGGTGCCCATTTTCATCATTATCCACCTTAAGGTGATCATCTTTGTCGACCTTTAGTTCACAATAGAAAAGATAGTTCTGGGGCCTCAGGGGGCTCATGTCCATGTCCATCGAATCTTCCATGGGTTGGTGGCACGCACTTAGGTGGGAGAGAAGGCGGACGGAGAAAAAAGACTACTGCTCCAGGGAACAGGTGCACAGGATGGAATCACACCAGGTGGAGAGACTATTTTAGATGCATAATTATTAGAAGCATAATTTAGAAGCATAATTATTCTTAATAGAGTTTATCTAAAAGCTCTTATCTCATTTATATTTTCTTTCCTTAAAAGTTTTTTTCACATCAAATTACTTTCCTTGCTGACAAATTTGTAACAGATATAACAAGATTTTATTTAGCTTATATTAAACTGAGGCACAATAAAGTATTATCCATAATGTTGATGACTCTAAAGATGTATCTATATTAATTAGATCAACAAACAAACATTAATACCAGGTATTAATTTAATACTATTTCCCAGTTCACGTGAACCTGAAATTCATTTAGCTTAATTTCTCTTGCATTTAGAATTATTTGATTTGTAAGCACTTACTTTTCTTTAAGCCAATTAAATAGAGCTTATTTACAAATTAACCACAGCAATATTATCCAAAGACAAAGACACATACTAAGACATACATATATCCAGACAGACACAACAAGAAATCTAGCTGCATTTTCTAAACTTAGTCATGAGTCAGATATTACAATATAAAACTCACTAGTTTATAAACAACACTTGGAATAAGAAAAAAATTTAAAGTTTTTTTTTTTTTGTCCTTTTTATCCCTCAGTCTCAGGAATTAGAGATGGTCTAGATAAGGTAAGTGATCCCGAGAGCTCTGGTCTCAAGGCACAGGGAGAGAAAATCAGGCTTTCCTAGTAGAACTCATTCCCTCAGGGTCAGAATTCTGAAGAGATTTTTTTCCCTTCAAGCTAGCTTTCTCTACCCGTTGGGAATTAAACAGGAGTTGGTTAACCTTTGACTGGCATTGTATACTTAATTGGCGCAACTGGAGGTTCATAATTTTCGTAGATACTCCCTTTTCTTTCTTTCCCTTTTTTTTTTTTTAATGGTCTTCAAAGGTTGGTCAGCCAGTGTATCAAAGGTGTTTGTATGTAACATGGACCAACCTAGATTGTGTTTTTGACTAGAGTAGATAAATCCTCATCTAAGCCTTCTAAAAAGGCAGAGTTAAGCAGAGGATCATCTTGGTGGTTAGAGAATGACTCAGGTGTCAAGCCAGAATGTTGCTTAAAAGTTTTTTTTTTTTCCCCGCAAACCTTTCCTAATAGTCCAGAATTCATTCATCCGATCTTTGCTTGCACTGTTGAATCTCTGTCCAGTCTACGGTTTTTGGAAAAAGCTCCGGGATAAATTCAAGTAATTTCTGAGCTAATTCCTTGTATTCAGTGCAAGCCTCTGGACTATGTGATTCAAAATCCATTAAGGGGCGTTTCCATCCTGCCTTCTCTATCCATTCCCTTTCTTGGCTTTCAGAAACTAACAGCTGGATTAATTGATATAGATCTGGAAACCCGCTCGTAGGCCGGATGGTTAATTCAAATTCCTTAGCAAATCCCAATGAATCCTGACTTGGATTGGGAGATTCCTTAGCCAAAACTCTAAGTTCTACTTGGGTTCAGGGTGTGTACGTAAGCACCAAGGACGGCTCACCCCTCCCTGTTATGAGTTTCTTCTTAAAGGGAGCTATAGGGCTTCCCTGGTGGTGCAGTGGTTAAGAATCCGCCTGCCAATGCAGGGGACACGGGTTTGAGCCCTGGTCCGGGAAGATCCCACATGCCACAGAGCAACTAAGCCTGTGCGCCACGGCTACTAAGCCTGCGCTCTAGAGCCCGCGAGCCACAACTACTGAGCCCGCGAGCCACAACTACTGAAGCTTGTGTGCCTAGAGCCCACGTTCCCCAACAAGAGAAGCCACCGCAGTGAGATGCCCGCGCACTGCAACGAAGAGTAGCCCTCACTCGCTGCAACTAGAGAAAAGGCCGCGCGCAGCATCGAAGACCCAGTGCAGCCAAAAATAAATGAATAAAATAAATAAATTTATTTTTAAAAGGGAGCTATAATCACTTCTGATTTTTTAGTCCTCCTTTGCTGGGGAGAGGGCAGCGGCAGGAGGCAGAAGAGTTGGGAGAGAAAAAGGAGATGGCATCTGGACCATTCAGATAGAAGAGGCCACGTGGGAGGAGCAGAGGGAGAGACCGAGTCAGAGACAGAGGGCCAGCAGCCTATTTAGAAGCTTCTAGACACCAATCAAAGTAAGCATTCCATGCAATCTGTTTGATCTTACGGCGGCTTTTTCTAATTCTGTGCATAAAACAGCAATTTTGGGATAGCAGAAGAACCCCAATTTGGCCATTTTATGTTGAGATCTCCTTTAGTATAATTTCCCTAATTACGTAGGTACTTGCATGTATAAACCTGGCTGAGGTGTTAGCCAGAGACTGGCTTTCTGATGCCCCTTGTTTCTGTGTTTGAGAGGCTCTATTTCCCATATTTAAAAAAATTATTTATTTATTTGGTTGCACTGGGTCTTAGTTGCGGCAGGCAGGCTCCTTAGTTGCTGCTCGCCGACTCCTTAGTTCTGGCATGCGAACTCTTAGTTGTGGCATGCATGTGGGATCAAGTTCCCTGACCAGGGATGAAACCCGAGCCCCCATGCATTGGGAGCGTGGAGTCTTAACCACTGCGCCAGCAGGGAAGTCCCCTATTCCCCATTTTAAAGTAGAATTTGTTAGGGATAAAATTTACTAGTGAAACTGTGTGGCTGCCAGTGTGCTGCTTGTGAGCTTAACTCCACTAGGCATCCCCCCCCGAGTCGTTTCAGCCCTCCTACATGTCTCAGTTTCTCCTTTTGGTGGTCCAAGACCACCACAGGTGCTCGCTGAATGGCCGATTCTTATCTGCGACCCCTGGATGAGCAAACGTTTTAATTAATGAGTGGGCTTCCCTATGGGACCACTGCACGGTATGAGGACTCTGCCTCCAAGCCGTGACCAGCCGGGAGGAGTCTTGTCCCTTTTCTTCGGAGCAAAGCTCTAGTGTAATATCTTCACTTTTTTTTTTTTTTTTTTTTTTGTGGTACGCGGGCCTCTCACTGTTGTGGCCTCTCCCGTTGCAGAGCACAGGCTCCGGACGCGCAGGCTCAGTGGCCATGGCTCACGGGCCCAGCCGCTCCACGGCATGTGGGATCTTCCCGAACCGGGGCACGAACTCGTGTCCCCTGCATCAGCAGGCGGACTCTCAACCACTGCGCCACCAGGAAAGCCCATATCTTCACTTTTATCCCAACAATTCTATTAAGGCGGCCAAATTGAGGAAAAGCGTCAGATCAGCCTCTTATCTAACCACTCAACGCAGGCCACTCTGTCTTCTACAACTGAGCAAACCCTGGTATCTTTCAACCAAGCCCCCCGCACCCCAGTATCTTTCACATGGGTGGGTATTCCCCGGTATCTTTCATCCAGGCCCACCCCCCCCAAGTATCTTTCAACTGGGAGGGGTCAGGTACCTGCTATACACCCCCAAATAAAACTCAGGATCATCAACCAATACAGGAGATCTGAGAACCAGGAGAGACTCACCCAGATTCATCTGGACTCTCCAAGGTGGCAGATGGGCACAAGGGGCCTCTGCTGGTACCAAGGCTCTGGTTCCTCATAGAGTTTCGGTGAAGGAGAGAAGTCCATTCTGGATCCCTTCGTGGTTGCCATAAAAACTGTCAACTAAAAAAATTCACAGGGCTTCCCTTGTGGCGCAGTGGTTGAGAGCCCGCCTGCCGATGCAGGGGACATGGGTTCGTGCCCCAGTCCGGGAAGATCCCACATGCCGCGGAGCGGCTGGGCCCGTGAGCCATGGCCACTGAGCCTGCGCGTCCGGAGCCTGTGCTCCGCAACGGGAGAGGCCACAGCAGTGAGAGGCCCGCATACCGCAAAAAAAAAAAAAAAAAAAAGAAAATCACAACATGAGGGTTGCAAGTTGTTTTTTGGGGGGCAAAATGAGGACTGCAACCCGGGAGACAGCATTTCAGTTAGCTCTGAGAAACTGCTCCAAAGAGGCAGCGGGGAAGGTCAGGATACATGTGATTTGGGCGAAGGGGGGAGGGGAGTCCATGCAATCGAGCACATATTATTCTGCAGCAGGTTTCTGCTAGTCACGAGGAGCAGTCGTCACCATGAAGGATTTTAGTGCTTTTCTAGATCCGAGGAGATACAAGAACTGGGCTCATAAAATCAGCTCCTGAAAATATTTAACTCTCTGAAGACCTGTTCTGCCAGTTTTTCCCAGAGCACAGAGGCCTCATTTCTGCTCTCCACCCTGAATTCCTTTCGGGGGGGGGGGGGGGTGTTGAAAGTCAGCAGCTGCAGAGCACATGATTTAATCCTTGCAGAGGTAGATGGCAAGGGCCAATTTGTTGTTGACACTTTATAGTGAATTATAAACTATACACGGAAAAGCATATCATGCAGTCGATAAATCCTCACAAACTGGACAAGCCTGCGAGGCCAGCGTCCAGCTCGGGAAGCAGACTGTGACCTCAGGAGCCCCCCTTGTTCCCAGCCACTCCCCGTCCTGACTCACAGTTTGTCATTTACACTTGTGCCACTTTACAGTTTGGGCTTCTTGTGAGCTTCCTCCACGTCGTCGTGTGTAGTCGTATTTTTGCGTGAGCAGAGCTAACTTCCCAGTTTTCTGTGGTTCCTGCGTTCATTTGTCTGTTTTACTACTGATGGGCATCTGGGTGATTTCTGGTTTGGGCCTTTATGGATAAATAATGCTGCTGGGAACCTTTCACATATGTTTTGATAGACACCTACATACACATTTTTGTTGGGTGTATACGTATGAATGGGCTTGTTGGGACACAGGTTGTACAGACTTTTTAGCATCAGCGGATACCGACCGCCAGGCCCTTTCCAACGCAGTTTAGCCGATTTACGCTCCCAACAGGCCCAGTTGCACTGGGTAGTTTCTGTCTTTTCCACGTTAGCCATTCAAGTAGATTTTTAAAAAACAGCGTTACTGAGGTATTAATTTACATACTGTAAAATTCATCTGTTTTTATGTGTACAATTCAGCGATTTTTAGTAAACTTACAGAGTTGTGCGTCCACCACCGTGAACCAATTATAGAACATTTCCATCATTCCCGGACCCCTCACGCCCGATTTAGTTTGGTTTTTAACCTCATTTTTTTCAACAGTCTTTGGGCGCTTATTTGATGCCAGGCACTTTGCTAAGCAACATGAATGATTGAAAAATCAGGAAGACCTGGTCCTTGTAGCCTAGAGAGAGACAGACGTGTAGCCCAATCACTGTGATCAGGTGAGGCACAGAGCAGCGTGGCATGTGTGGTGACCCAGAAAGAGTTGAGGGTTTGTGACGCTTTAACTGCAATTGTGTGTGTGTGTTGGGGGTGGTGGTGGTGGTGGTGAGGTGACAACAAAGGAGCCTCAGCTTGGCCACCACCTGGGAAAGTGTCCCTCCAAAGGAGAGCTCAGCTTTCCAGGCCTTGGGTGGGCACCTCCTCCGATAGGACTTTCCCGACCACGTTAGGAAGAGGGGTTAGGGGTCTCAGCGCTTTACCCCCAGAACCTCCTGGGCTTTGGTACAGGTCTGCCTCCCTCCTGGACTGAGAGCTCTGAGGACAGGATCTTAGCTTTCTTCACAACTGTGTCTCAGGCTCAGAGCAGCATCTTAGCTTCCTGGGCTGCCATAAACAGTGCCCCAACTGGGGGGCCTAATGCAACAGAAATTTATTCCCTTACAGTGCTGAAGGCTCAAAGTCAGAAGCCAAGGTGTTGGCAGGGTCCTTCTCCCTCTGAAGCCTCAAGGAAGGTCCTTTATTTTTATTTTATTTTTTTGGCACAGGGAGGTTTTGTGTATGTGTCTCTGTGTCTCTCCTCTTCTTCTAAGTACACCAGTCATACTGGATTTAGGGCTCCCCTACCCCAATACGACTTAATCTTAACTAAGTACCTGCAAAGACACCGTTTCCAAATAACGTCACATTTTGAGGTTTCAGATGGACATGAATAGGGGGGCACTATTCAACCCAATCCAGTGCCCAGAAAGTCTGTTGGAAAATGCCTGCCATTCCCTGTGCTCTGAGCTGGCGCTCACCCTGGAGCTTGCTGCTGGCTTTGGTGTGACAGTCACTCTGGTGGTGGTGGGGGTCCAGGAAGTCTGTTAGATCATGTCTACTGCACACAGCGGTGTCCTGGGTGTTCAGTATATTTTCTCCTAGAATCAGCTCCCCTGGGACGGCTCTGGATGCAGTGAGTCACCACACCCCAGCTTCCCTCACCTATTCATTTCAAAGATTTTTTTAAAAAATAAATTTATTTATTTATTTATTTTTATCTTCGTTGCTGTGCACGGGCTTTCTCTGTTTGCGGCGAGCAGGGGCTACTCTTCGTTGCGGTGCACTGGCTTCTCACTGTGATGGCTTCTTGTTGCGGAGCAAGGGCTCTAGGCACGTGGGCTTCAGTAGTTGTGGCTCGCGGGCTCTAGAGCACAGGCTTCAGTAGTTGTGGCACATGGGCTTAGTTGCTCGTGGCATGTGGGATCTTCCTGGACCAGGGCTTGAACCCATGTCTGCTGCATTGGCAGGCGGATTCTTAACCACTGCGCCACTAGGGAAGCCCTCAAACATTTTTTCAATACACAGATAACGTGGTGGTTTTTTTTTTTTTTTTTTTTTTTTTTTTTGTGGTGATTTTTATAAACTTAAAATGTTTTTGTTTTCCTTTTTATTCAGACATTTCCTTATGTATTCACAAATAATGCATGGTGATATTTTTAAAACTTTTAAACCTTTTTTTGGTTTCATTTTTCACTTCAAACATTGAAAAATAATACACAAATAAGGCACGGTGTTGTGAAATGAAGACAAGTGCAAGGAGATAGCACAAAGAGATAGCTAGTTGCCAACCCCAGGATCTGTTATTCCCATCTTAAAGCCCCTGATTTTCAGCTGGTCAGTTGGTCACCTGGAGTAGAGCCTACACTTCTCACTTCCTAGGTGGCGGGGGAGGCCGCATGAATAAGTTCTGGTCAATGGGATGAAACACAAGTGTTACATGATGGTTTCTAGAAAGCTTTCTCAAATGACAGCTCCTGGGTGCCCTTCGCCCTTTCTTCTCTGTTGCTTAGAAATGGGATGTGGTGCTGGCGTGCCTTCTGGCATTATGAAGTCAGGGATGCACCGTAGGGATGAGAGAGCACAAAGCGAAGTCAGCCTGAGCCATGTTGTCTGTGGAGACACCATGGCCGCCCTGGGCTGTTCACACTTGGCCTCTGATATGTAGGAGACACCAACTTCTGTCTTGTTCAAGCCATTTCTATGTGTTTCCTGTGGATCGCCACACGCGGGGTGGCCTACAGCAACAGGCCTTTATTATCTCACAGTTCTGGAGGCCAGGAGTTTGAAGTCAGCATCGCTGGGCCACGTCGGGTCAACAGGGCCTCTCTCCCTCCCTCCAGAGAGGCTTTAAGGGAGAATCTGCTCCTGGCCTCTGCCAGCTCCGGGGGCTGCCAGCCTTTCTTGGACTATGGCTGCATCACTGCAATCTCTGCCTCAGTCTACACACTGCCTTATGTGTGTATGTGTGTTGACTCTCCCCCTGCCTCTCGCTTAGAAGGATATGTGACTACATTCAGGGTCCACCTATGTGATCCAGGAAAACTTCCTCATCTCAACATCCTTAACTTGATTATATCTGCCAAGACCCTTTTTCCAAGCAAGGGAATATTTACAGGTTCCAGGGATGAAGACTTGATATCTCTGTGGGGGCATTGTCCAGTCTATTACACCACTGTTATTCATGTCCCTGTTACTTAGCACTGAAGGGAGACCCCAGTGAATAGAAAAGAATACATGCAAAGGAATGTTCTGGGCAGCAATCTGTGTTGTAGCGAAAAGGATGGACATGATCTCCATGATGAGCTGACTTTGGGGAACATACAAACAGATCATGGTCTGATATCATGGGGCCTTATACAGTAATGAAAAGGAATGAGCTGTGGCTACATTTATCTACACGGATAAATCCCCTGCAGAAGGCTATGCTGAGCTCCGTGCTGGGGGTTGAGGGCCAAGAGTTGAATTGGACCCAGCCCTCCCCCAAAGGAGCCCCCAGTCCAGTGATGGACCCAGACCCAGAACCAGTCATAACAGCACAGTATATATACAACGGCAGTGTGTCCTGGGACCTGTGGTTGAGCTGGGAGCTCAGGGAAAGCTTCACTGAGGAGGATACTGGAGGATAACTAGGTTTGCACCAGATGGGCTTGGGGGAGGAGCATTCCAAGTGCGGAGAAGTCCAGGGGCAACGGTGTGGTTGTGTGAGAGGAGTGAGGGGAGCAGCTGCAGGCAGGGTGCTGCCAGGGTCGGGCAACAGAGCTCCCAACAAGAGAGGGGACTTCCTGGCCCAAGTGACTGAGTGTCACGAGTGGTGTGACCAGGCTCTGCCCACCCCTCCAAGTGTCAGCGGTCACCAGGGTGACAACCTTCCTCATTCAGTCCAGGGTGGAAAGACGTTTCCACAACCAGGGATGACAGTCCTGAATTTTCCCTGTGTGCAGCTGTTTTCCCTTTGCCGTGCGCTTCCCTCCCTCAGCAACCCAGTCATTCCCCACTGTTCTCTGCACGGCTCTGCATCCGAGTAGCTACACAGGTAAATACAGAAGCCAGTATTCTTGCATTTTTGGTTGGTAACTCCTCTCCATTTTCTTATCTGAAAAAGACAACTACATCAAGCAATAGTTAGAAATCCATGAGGATGGGCACATAATGTATAAAGATGAACTTTTTGACAATAGCAGCATGAAAGGGGGAGTGAATGCAGCTATTTAGGAGCAAAGTTTTAGCAAACCATCGAAATGAACATTAATCTTGAAAACATTATGTTAAGTGAAAGAAGACAGACATAAAAGGCAACATATTTTATGATTTTATTTATCTGAAATGTCCAGAACAGGCACATCCGTAGAGACAGAAAGTAGATTAGTGGCTGCCAGAGTCTGGGATTGTGGGGGTTGGGGGAGAGAGCAGTGGGAGTGACTAACTTCTCTTGGGAATGATGAAAATGCTCTGAAATTGGATTGTGGGGAGGGTTGCACAACCTTGTGAATATACTGAAACCCACTGCACTTCATACTTTAAATGAGTGAGTTTACAGTATGCAGATTATTTCTCACTTAAAAAAAAAACAACCAAAAACCAACCCTACCACCCTGTGTGTAGCAATAGGAATGTACTCGGGTGCAAGTAATGGACAAAAGCAAACCCCCAGAGCAGCGGCACCCAGGCGTCTACTCCAAGTGCCGCTCCGAGTAGCAGCCAGGCGGCACGGAGCGTGGTGTGTAAACGGGACTGGAGGTCAGGCTGCGGTGCAGAGTCAGATTCTCAGCGTATAGCCCAGAGAATCTGAATTTCTCATGCTCTCCCAGATGATGCTGGTGCCACTGGTCTTAGGACCACACTTCCTGTAGGAAGGCAGTTCTGGTTATCTACTGCTGTGTAACAGTCCTTCGCAAAACATAGAGGCATAAAACGATTGTTTACATGTCACGGTTCTGTGAATTGACTGGACTCGGGTGGCTCCCATGGGGTCTCTCATGCAGTTGTAGTCAGATGGTGGCTGGGGCTGGAATGCTCCGAAGGCTGCTCACCTGGGCTCACCTGTCTGGTACCTGGGCTGGGATGGCTACAACCGCCAGGGGCTGGCCAGGCCTTGACCTCTCTCCATGCAGCCTTCTCACATGACTACCTTTCCACATTCCTTAGAGTAGTCTGCTCTGTGACACTGGCAGCTAGCTTTCCCCGGAATGAGTGTTCCAAGGCAGGAAGTGGAAGCTGCAAGGTCTGCTGGCCTGAGCCTAGAAATTGGAACATTATCATCATTCTTTGGGGTTCTAATGGGCAAAGCAGTCACAGGGCCCGCTTGAATTCAAGGAAAGATCACATAAGCCCTCAGTGGGAGGGATTTTAAAGAGCTTCAGCGCCATTTTTAATCCTCCAAAAAGGTTCTGCTGGATTCCTCGGGAAGAGCTTGTAGGTGCACTGTTCCCTCCTGAGTTCTCGTACCTTCACGACAGTTTCATTGCCACCTGGTTTTGCTGTAGATCTAGTCTGTGAGACTGGGTGTGCTATCCTGGCTGAACTGTTTCTATGTAGGAATTTGTGGATATTGAAGTACTATACCACCACTGACACCATCATCCAAGACTCTTCCCTCTGTGTTTCAATTTGAACCTGTATATTTTTTTCATTCCTGATACAGGTCATCACCCAGTGTGGGAGCCACAGGGCTCATAGAACATGTAGGAATGTTCTGGCCAGTGAGCCCTCATCTGCCTTTGGCTGTGTGACCTCTAGAGACTTGAACTTTCTGAGTTTCTTCATTAGAAAATGAAAATACTTACTTTGAGGAGATGCATTAAGAGATGGCAGATTCAAAAAAGAGAGAGAAAGAGATAGCAGATAAAGGCACCTGGCACATGTTAGACAGTCAGTAAAGAGTAGACGTGAGAAAAATAAAAAATAAGACAGTTGCCAACAGATTGAAGAGAAAAACAAAGACAGATTGGAGGTGTGGGCGGGATGGTAAGTCAAGCCAGTCCTTCTAGAGCAATTGGTAATATTTTACAAGAGCTGGGCAGCTGTTCTTTCCTTTGGCCTGGAATTTCCCCATCTGGGAATAAATTCCAAGGAAATCATTCCCAAGGGGAAAATATGCAGTTTCTCTGCAGATGTTTTTAACGGCACTATTCACAATAGGAAGTAACTGGAAACAAAACAAGTGACTCATTTAAAAAGTCTTGAAAAAGCAGAGGAAGAGAGCAAGACAGCAACAGAAAATAGAAGTATAGGGAGTTCAAGGGGTTAGTCCCTCCACTAAAGCAACCATTAAGCAAAAACTGACAGAACTAACTTAGTTTGGAACTCTGGAATCCAACCAAGAGCTTACAGCAACCAGGGGAGTGTTTAATGAAGCAAAAAAAATGTTAAGTTTCAGTAAGAGGGGATTGTGGTGTCTTTTCCTTCCCAGCCACCATCCCCCATTGCCCTGCACACAGGTGGCTGTGGAAATGGTAGCCCATGTTCCTGGTGTGACATGCTGAGCCAGGGGTCAATGTGGACTTTGTTTTCAAACACTGTGCTGGAAAGTTTCAACCAATTTGGCAGTTCCCTAAGGTACTGGTGCTGAGGTTTTGCTTGGTTTTGCTCCCCCTCAGGTTGAATCCACTTTCAGGAAGTGACTGTCAAAAGCATTCAAAGACATAGAATCCCCTTAGCCATCTGGGGCAAGGGTCAGTGGACAAGGATATCAGCAGATACTAAAAGGCCGGGGAAGAAGGAGGCTGAGGAGGAAGATACTGGGTGGAATAAGGGCTTTGAAGGACTGTAGCATATACCACGGTATTTGGACTACAGTGAACATGCCCAGGCCAGATGCATACACAGAAGGGATCTCATAGGATCCTAGGCCTACAAGTCTAGCTGACCTGTAGGCTCTGCATAAGCAGGAGATGAAGCACAGTCCTAGGTGGCCTGGCCAAGCATTGTAGGAGCACCCCAGGTCAGATCCAATCTGCAAAGACTGGGAGAAGGGTTATTTCTTCTTCTTTTTGGCTCCAGGCTTTTATGAAAATTTCTGTCCACTGAGATAATAGAACAGAGAGTTCAGTGATGGCACATGGCAAGAAATACAGTTTTTACAAAATAGTTTTGAAAAGTCACCAAAAAACCCCACACAAAACAGAAAATGTCAGTTCTCCACAATCAATAACAACAAACTCTGGGGAGAGGGAAGAATCTGATTTTCAGAGTTATCATGTTATAATATTCAAAATATCCAGTTTTCAACAACAACAAAAAATGACGAGGAATGCAAAGAAGGAAAAGAGTATGTCCCATTCACAGGAGAAAAAGAAATTACGAGAAATTGTCCCTGAGAAAGCTCAGATATTCAACTTACTTGACAAATCCTTTAAATCAATTGTCTTAAATATGCTTCAAAAGCTAAAGAAGCCCAGGAGAATGATGTGTGAACAAATGGAGACTATTACTAAAAAGATATAAATTATGAAGAGGAACTATACGGAAATACTGGAGATGAAGAGTACCGTAGTTGAAATAAAAAGTTCGCTGGGGTATCAGAACCAGATCTGAGCAGGCAGATCTGAGCAGAGAAAGAATCAGCAGACAAAGACAGAGCAAGTGAAACCATCCAGTCTGAGGAGCAGAGAGAAACAATCATGAGGGAAAATGTTCAGAGCCCGAGGGATGTGTGGGCCATCACAAGATATACCAATATATGCATTATGAGAACCCCAGAAGAAAGAGAGAGAGAGAGACAGAGAGGAAGGGGCAAAAGAATATTTGAAGAAATTAAGGCCAAACACTTCCGAAATTTGGTGAAATCATAATCTGCATATTCAAAACCTCAATGAACTAAAAGTATGACAAACCCAAAAAGATCTACAAAAGACGTATTATATTCAAATTCTCAAAAGCCACATACAAGGAAAAGGATTTGGGAAAGTTAGAGGGGTAGCGAGCACCAGAAACTTGTCTCCCCACCTAGACAAGAATTGCCCAGGCAAAATCTGTCTCTTGTAAATATTTTGGAACTCTGGAGTCTATTGGAGGCTTGTAACTTCCAAGTAAAGGCTTGGACAGAAAAGGTGGTTAATCTCAGTCAATTTTAGCTCTTAGCAGCATATTAATTCCTCCTACTACCCATCAGTGCCATGGCAGGCAGCTGTTCACGTGTTCTTGGAGCACCTTGTACAAGGTTGGCAGAAGCCGGGCAGAGGGGAAGACCATGTACTTCAGATACTGCACATCTGCCCTCTAATCACTGATTGCTGCTTCTGATCACACAGGTGCAGACCCAGAGGCAGGGCTATTGTGGCTCCTCCACCTAGTGTTGCAAGCCACACCCTCTCTGGCTGAAGTGACTTCCAGGGGATGTAAAGGACCAGGTCTTTTTTTCTTACTTTATTTTTCTCTTTTCCCCATTTTGGGAGCCAGACATTGAAAAATAAGACATTCAAAAGCACCTGCAATACAGAGAAATTAGAAAGTCATCGTGCATGACCAAGGGAAAATGCAGATTCAAAAAACAACAGACAAGGGATTTCCCTGGTGGTCCAGCAGTTAAGAACCCATCTTGCAATGGAGGGGACGCTGGTTCAATCCCTGGTGAGGGAAGTAAGATCCCACATGCCACAGGGCAACTAAGCCTCAACGATGGAGCCTGCGTGCCACAACTAGAGAGATGCCCATGCACTACAACGAAAGCTCCTGGGTGCCGTAACTAAGACCCGACACAGCCAAAAAATAAAATACATAAAAACAGAAACAAAAAAACAAAACAAAACAAACAAAGAAAACCACCAGGCAAGACTGTAAGTTTACACCTCAGGCTGATCCTCAACAAAGAGACAGCTACAACAACTAAAAAATCAAAATCAAAACCAGCAAGTTCTGGGGAAGAGAGGGAATCAGATTTCCAGAAGTATCACATTATTAGGTTCAAATGTCCACTTTTCAACAAAAAATCACAAGGCATTAAAAAAAAAAAAAAGGACAGTATGGCCCATTCAAAAAAATAAACAAACAGCCAGAAGAAATGGTTCCTGAAAAAGACCTGGTGGCAGATTTACCAGATAAAGACTTTAAAACAATTGTCATAAAGATGGTTGAAGAACTAAAGGAAGATGTGAAGAAAGTCAAGAAAACAATGTATGAACAAAATAGAAATATCAGGACTTCCCTGGTGGTGCAGTGGTTAAGAATCTGCCTGCCAATGCAGGAGACACAGGTTCAAGCCCTGGTCCAGGAAGATCCCACATGCCGCGGAGCAACTAAGCCCATGTGCCACAACTACTGAGCCTGCATGCTGCAACTACTGAAGCCCGTGTGCCTAGAGCCTGTGCTCCGCAACAAGGGAAGCCACCGCAATGAGAAACCTGTGCACTGCAACAAAGAATAGCTCCCACTCGCCTCAACTAGAGAAAGCCCGCATGTAGCAACGAAGACCCAATGCAGCCAAAAATGAATAAATAAGTAAATTTATTTATTAAAAAAAATAAATAAAGCTAATGGGGCAAAATATTAGCAATAGGAGAATGTGGGTAAAGGAAAGGGTACACAAGTATTCTTTGTATTATTCTGATTCTTGAAACATTTCTGTACATTTGAAATTATTTACAAATGAAGTATTTTTAAGGTATCTGTGTATACTGATAAAGTTTTCGTCACTTACTCATCCTTTCACTCCTGCAGTGTGTACTGAGTTCCTTCCATGGGCCATGCGCTGTGTCAATGCTGGGGATACCCCTGAGCAGCCCCAGTTCCTGCCTTCGAGGCCTGTCCTGTCTCAGCAGACGTGTCAGCAACACATCACATAGCTGAATGGCTCCGTGCAGTTATGGTGTGTGTGTATATGGGTCCTAGCCGGGTTTTCTTCTCACTACATTTCTCTGACTCCAGCCTCTCCAAGGGAGAGGCTAGCCTTTTATCCTCATGCTTTTGGGGCTGCTTGGCCATTTTAGAAAAGGACCAGGGGAATGACCTTGGGCAAAACAGGCCTTGAAACTAAAGAACAAAGGCCCTGGGGGCCTGAGTCCCAGAGACAAAAGCCAGGCTCCCAAGAGTAAAAGATTAACTTTGTCTCTGTTACACTCCCAAGTATACCTAGTTGCCACAAGACAAGAAGCTCAATTATGAATTTTAACCTTATCTGTTCCTGTGCTTTCTTGCAGAAAATTGTCATTCACTTCTTTCCCCTCACAGAAGCAGTCCCTATTCCCGATAGATAGCCACCATGGCTGCTGATCCAAGAATTTTGACGATTTCTGAAAATTACCAGCGATCATGAGACAAAACCTCCCTTTTGTTATGAAAGCAACTCACCCCTCTGCTCAGGGAGCTGGCACTCTTTTTTCCGCCGTCTTCCTTGTGCACAAGCTGTCTCCTTTAATAAAAAGCTTTGCTCAAGAGCCTTGTGGAAGCGATATTCTTGTCTAGGGTATTGCTGTCCAAGAATCTGGAAAGGGCCCAGTAACAAGGACACTTGAAATGAAAATCTTCCTGTCTCCATAGAAATTCTGATGTGAGGGAGGACGATGATGGTGAGAGTAAAGACAAGGACCACATCCAGACTGGAAAGTAAGAAGTGAAACAATTTCTCTTCCCGGATGGCATCCTCTTGAATATAGAAAACCCTAAGGTATCCACCCAAAATTATTACAACTAATAAGTCAGTCCAGGAAGATTGCCGGACACAAGATCAGTGTGCAAAAATCACTTCTAATTCTACACACTTGCAACGAACAATCCGTAAGTAAAGTTAAGAAAATGACTCTATGGCATTAAACAAAAAAAACAATAAAATGCTTAGGAATAAGTTTAACAGAAGAACTACAAAACTTCCATTCTGAAAACTACAAAACATTGTTAAAAGCAATTAAATAGGATCTAAATAAGTGGAAACATGGTTTTATCAACCTCACTCAGCTGTTTCTGGAACTCTGTGAGTGCGTAGGGTAGTCATGCAAAACAAGGAGCAACTCGTGAACTGAGGTTTCAATAATTATCACAAGACCAAAAGAGAAAAAAATGACAAAAACCTGTGCTTTATTCTGGGAGTGATTTTGTAGGATTAATCCATGCTTTGCCCAATGAAGTTTGATGCCTGAACTTGTCACATGTGGATCTGAATGCACAGTGGTAGCCACACAGCAAGTGCTTTGCCAGATTGACATTGTGAAGATAGTTTTTTCCTTATTAGTTTCCTGTCAACATTCTCTTTTCCTCACTCTGGCTCCCTCTGCCTTCCTGCCCTGTGTGTGCAAACACAGGTTTACCAGGGAAGATGTAGGATCTCAAATGAATTGAAGGTGAAATGCAATCACGGTGCAGCATCTTTCCCCATTCTATTTTGTATCCTATTTTAAAATCATCCGTGTTAGAGATGGATGAGCTCACATAGCCTCCAGCACGTGGTAGGACCTCAATCTCTATTTGTATGCAGTTGAGTCAAAGACAGAATCACTGAAGACGTGGTCTCAGAGGATGGGGAAGATTTAGACAAGCATATTCCATGGAGGTGACCTCTGGGAATGTCTACTTTTTTACAAAGATGTTAAGCCCACGGGAACCATACCATCTTTTCGACTTTTCACTAAAGTAATCGACTAAAACACCTGATTATCATGAGATTTGAACCATTTTCAGCCATTAAGTTGGTGGTGATTGTGTACAATTTGTACCCTTTAAATATGTACAGTTTGTTATAGATCAATTATACTCCAGTAAATTTTTTTAATGGCAAAAGATCTGAACAGACACTTCACCAAAAAAGAGACATAGGAGGTAAATGAGCAATGTCATGAGTCTGTAGAAAGATGCAAGTAAGAATCACAACAACATTCCTCTACCCTACTAGAAGGGCTTAAAAAACCAAACCAAAAAAAAAAAAAAACCAAACCAAAACAAAAAAAACGCTGACAGAACCAAATCCTGATGAGGAAATGCGACAGCTATAACTCTTAGACCTTGTTGATGGAGGTGCAAAACGATGCAGCCACTTTGGGAAACATGTTGGCAGTTTTCTATAAAGTTATACAAACACTTATCATAAGACCCAGCCATCCATTTCTGATATTTACCTAAGTGAGATGAAAACTTATGGTCACGTGAAACCTGTACGTGTGTGTTTATAGCAGCTTTATTCATAATAGTAAAAAACTTGGTGCTGAATTTGACCGATGCTTTTTCTGCATTTATTGTGAAGATCGCTTTTTTTCACCTTTATTCTATTAACATGGTAAATTGCGTTGATTGATTTTCAAATGTTGAATAAACCTTGTATTTCTGGGATAAACCCCACTTTGTCAAATGTATTTTCATTTTTATATATTGCTGGATTTGATTTGTTTTGTTTTTAAATTAAGTAATTAATTTATTTACTTTTGGCTGTGTTGGGTCTTCGTTGCTGTGTGAAGGCTTTCTCTAGCTGTGGCGAGCTGGGGCTACTCTTCGTTGTGGTGCACAGGTTTCTTATTGCAGTGGCTTCTCTTGTTCCAGAGCATAGGCTCTAGGTGCGCAGGCTCAGTAGTTGTGGCATGCGGGCTCAGTAGTTGTGGCACATGGGCCCTAGAGTGTAGGCTCAGTTGTTGTTGCACACGGACTTAGTTGCTCCGCAGCATGTGGGATCTTCCCAGACTAGGGCTCGAACCTGTGTCCCCTGCATCTGTAGGTGGATTCTTAACCACTGCACCACCAGGGAAGCCCCAGGATTTGATTGATTAATATTCTGCTAGCTATTTTTGTGTCTCTGTTCATGAGGGATATTGCTATGTAGTTTAATTTTCTTCTAATAGTTTTTGTCTAGTTTGTATAATGAGTAATACTGGGATCATAAAATGTTTTGGAAGGCGTTTACTACTCTATTTTTCTGAGAGACTTTGTATAGTATTCTTTCTTTCTTAAATGTTTGGTAGATAGGAAAACTGTCTGGGCCTGGAGTTTTCTTTATGGGAACTTTATAAATTCAAGCTCTTTACTTGATATGAAACTCTTCATAATTTCTAGTTCCACTTAAGTCATTTTTGGTAATTTGTGTCTTTCAAGGAATTTGTCCATTTCATTTAAACTCCCTTATTATTATTTAACACTTGTATGATATATAGTGATGTCTCCTTTTGCCCTTCCTGATGTTGGTAATTTGTGTTTGCTGTCTTATTTTTCTTGAGTATTTGAGCTAGAGTTTATCAATTTTGTTGATTTCTCAAGACAGCTTTAGATTTCATTGATTTGTCTTCTCAGTATGTTCATGTATTGGTTTAAATGGTCGAGCGCAATTATAAAAGCTGTCTTAATGTCCTTGTCTGCTACTTTCAACACCTCTGTCATTTCTGCATGTTTCTATTCATTGATGTTTTTTCCTAGTATAGGTCACATTTTTCTGCTTCTTGGCATGTCTCCTAATTTTTTATTGGACACATGACATCATGGACGTTATTTGTTGAGTATCTGGACTTTGTTGTCTTCCTTTGAAGGGTGTTGGACTTTGCTCTGGAAGGCAGGTAAGTTACTTGTTGATGTGTTCAATCTCTTTGAGACTTTTAAAATAGTTTATTTCAAAATAATTACAGATTCACAGGAAATTTCAAAGATAGTACAGAGAGGGCTCATGAATCCTTCACTGTTTTCCCCATGTCTACATCTTCCATAACTATTGTACAATATCAAACTCAGGAAATATATGTTGATAAAATATGTATGTATAATTCTGTGCCATTTTATCACATGTATAGATTCATGTACAGCTGCCCACCCTTACCATGGTTTTACTTTCCAGGGTTTCAGTTACCCATGGTCAACCTCAGTCCTAAACTACTGAATGGAAAGTTCCAGAAGTGAATAATTCATTAAGTTTTAAATCGCAGGCCTTCTGAGCAGCGTGATGAAATCTCCCACCATCTCGCCCGGGATGTGAATCTTGCCTTTGTCCAGCTTAGTCCACCTGTTAGTTGCTTAGTAACCGTCTCAGCTGTCAGACCAGCTGCCTCAGCATCACAGGACTTGTGTTCCAGTGACCATTATTTTACTTAATAGGTCCCCGAAGTGCAAGAGTAATGATGCTGGCAATTCGGATATGCCAAAGAGAAGCCCTACAGTGCTCCCTTTAAGTGAAAGGGTGAAAGTTCTCGACTTAATAAGGAAAGAAAAAAAATCATAAGCTGAGGTTGCTAAGATCTACGGTAAGAATGACTTTTTTTTAAATTGAGGTAGTTAATGTACAATATTATAAGTTTCAGATGTACAGTATAGTGATTCACAATTTTTAAAGGTTATATTCCACTTAGTTATTATAAAATATTGGGTATATTCCCCAGTTATTATAAAATATTGAGTATATTCCCTGTGCCCTACAATATATCCTTGTAGCTTATTTATTTTATACATAGTAGTAGTTTGTACCTCTTAATCCCCTACTCCTATCTTGCCCCTCCTCCCTCTTCCCTCAACTCACTGGTAACCACTAGTTTGTTCTCTATATCTGTGTATCAGTGAGTCTGTTTCTTTTCTTTCTTTCTTTTTTTTTTTTTTTGGCCGCACCACACGGCACGTGGGATCTTATTTCCCTGACCAGGAATCAAACCCGTGCCCCCTGCAGTGGAAGAAAGGAGTCTTAACCACTGGACCACCAGGGAAGTCCCTCTGTTTCTTTTCTTTATCTTCACTAGTTTGTTTTATTTTTTTAGATTCCGCATATAAGTAATATCATACAGTATTTGTCTTTCTCTGTCTGACTTAATGCACTTAGCATGATACCCTCCAAGTCCATCCATGTTGCTGCAAATAGCAAAATTTCATTCGTTTTTATGGCTGAGTGATATTCCATTGTGTATATGTACCACATCTTCTTTATCCATTCCGTCTGAGGCTTGTTTAAAGTTTTCCTAGAGGAAGGTAGGTTAGCTTCCACCCAGGGGTAGTTTGGACTTACTACGCAGACGTGGCGGCTCCGGGGTGTCTGCTGTGTTCCCCCAGTCAGCACTGAGGAAGCTACTCTGGCTGCTCAGAGCTTGAACAGCTTTCCCTGTGAACTCTGGGAATTTGTCAGCTCAAAATTCCCTGGTTGTACGTCTTTGTGCAGTTTTACTCTGTGCATGCAAGTCACGCACTGGGCAAAACTCCAAGGAATTCCACACACAAAGGAATGGCTCATTCTCCCCAGCCCTGATCTCCACCCCCTCCACCCACCGAGACCACCAGCCTCTGTGCCGTCCCCTCTCTGCACCCAGGGCCGCCTCTGCTCACCCGACCAGGGCAGACCCAGGCTCCCCCTCCCCCTTTCTCATGAGTCCGAGCCCCTGACCCCTGGTTGTCCAGAGTTTGCAAAGAGCTCTTTGATAGGTTTTGCCCAGTTTCCTAGTTGTTTATCAAGGAGGGTTAAGTGCAGTCCTTTCTACCATATCATGCCTGGAAGAGGAAGTCTGTTTCATATTTTTAACATTCTGAGAATTATAATGTCACATGGCAACACGGGGAAGTGATGGCAGTGGAGTTTCAAGTTCTCCTTTTATTTTAAGTGTTGCCGAATAGGAAAAAAAGAAAAGACAGTTACAGAGGCAACCTGATGTCAGGGATGAAGCAGTGGATGGGACTCCAGCCGTCCTGCGTGCTGCTGCGTCCTGTCCACCTCCCTTCTACCTCCTGTCGTCTGGAGTCAGACCTGTGAGTCTGACGTGATCCTCACTCGGGGCGGGCTTCCTTGCCCCCCACAGGCAGAGTTAGTGGGTCTCTTCTTTGCCACCCCCTCTGCTGCCTCACTCACTCGCTCCACCCTCACCCCAGTATTTGTCTCCTTCTCTTCCAACACCTGTGACACTTCACCCAGATGGTCACCTCAGCCTGGGTGTGGATGAGCTGGTCTGGGGAGAATGTGTAGGAGAACAAAGACCATAGATGGTGTCTGGAGATCCCAACGCCTGGAGGAAAGCAGAGGAAGAGAGAGGAGCCCAAAGTGGACTTGGTAAAAGCTCAGAGGTCAATCGACGTACTCCAAGCCACACACATTCACTTCGCATGCCTCTGTGTGCCTTTGTGGGAAGATCAAGGCTAACGATAGCCGGTTTGCACTGGTTTGGCCATCCTTGTTTCTAGCTGGCATCCACTCTCACTGACCTGTGTGGCCTCTCCTAATTGGTTAGATCCACTCTGCACGAGACCTGCCCCCCCCACCCCGCCCCTGGCCCCGGGCAGGTAATATTTTGATCTGCTTACCGGAAGTGTACTCTCCTCACCCAGTGTTGGCTGCGACTCCAAATCCTCCTCCCACTATAGCCTCAGGAAGAGACAGCACAGCAGGAGGCAGAGAGAAGAAAGGCGTTAGTTCTTGATTTTCCAGTCATTTGGGAACTACCTCACAGAGGAAATGGTTTGAGAGAGAAGGGTTTGAGTGGCAGAGGGGAGGCCTTGGGCTTACAAACACCTTCTCTCTTTTGAGATTTAGAGCAAAGAGGACACCTGGTGAGTAAGACAATTTCCCATCCCACCCAAGCCTCTAAAATGAAAGGAGTTTCTCTGTGCTGCAGAAACAAGTGGTCTGGAGGGGAACAGCCAGGGGTGCAGGGAGCTCCTGCTCCGCCTGTGCTGTGCGGCTGGCTGCTGTGGACAGTGGGTAAATAAAACCCCCTGATGGCTTTGGATGGGCTGGGAGTGCAGAGGACTGTGCTGGGGGAAAGGCAGGACCCGGGGGTCTGAGTCCAGTCTCTGGAGTAGAGACAGTCATGTGGGCTGACCCATAGCCTGTCAGGGCACTGAGGGGGTAGGCGCAGGATTCCCCAACACCGTGTGGGCACAGGGGAGATGGGGGCATTACAAAGCCAAAGAGGCTGGGTGGTGGTAGGGTACACAGAGCGGACATGACTGAACACCTCAGGGACCAAGGCCACGAATGCACCAAGGATGCCAGTAATTTGCGTAGAAGTAGACGCTGCTGGCCCAGTCCATGCTGGGCACCACGTAACCTTGAACTTCAATGCAGCAGCAGGAATAGTGGAAGAGACTGTTGCTGACTGAGCGCCAGCTCCAAACATTTGGCAAGGTGAGACTTAAACGTAAGGCAGTATCGAAGAAGAACACAGCTGCGTTTCTTGTACATCCACATTTGTTGTTTGAGATCCGCACGCACTGCACTCCAGTCTCAAACATTCAGATGTATTTCTTCTGCACCTACTACGTGTCATGCCAGGCTCCAGGATGGCTGCAGCACTTGCCACACAGCACTGTGGACCCAGCCAAGCTCCAGAGACCGACCTCACTTTGCATCCCGTCTCTATCACACTAGCCATGTGATTGTGGGTTGTCTTACTCTCAATTTCCTCATCTCTAAGTGAAGCTAATGATATAACTTGGCAAAATAGAACTAAAACCAAAACCTTCCCCCAGCCCAGACATCTCCACAAAGGCACTAGAAAAAGAAAACTCTTTTACTATTGAATAGGCATTAAACTAGAACGTGATAAGCATCACAGACCACCTGTTAAGAGTTTGCAAAGACAGAAAGGAATCCACTCCTTACACAGCCAAGCGCACTCTCCATTGCACGTGTGTTCTTGAGCTAAACAATAACTAGCCCTCTAGTAAAGGATTCAACTGTACCATCTATCACATATCATTCATCCTAATTTTACCTGGTAACTGGGGAGATTAACTGTGCCTCCAAGTGAGGGTCTTTGGCAGGAAAGAATTCAGAGGTGAGCCATAGTAAAGTGAAAGAAGGTGAGAGCAGCCCCAGGGTATGGGGTTGTTAGTTTTATTTATTTAATTTTATTTTTGGCTGTGTTGGGTCTTTGTTGCTACGCATGGGCTTTCTCTACTTGCAGCGAGAGGCAGCTACTCTTCGTTGCGGTACGTGGGCTTCTCATTGTGGTGGCTTCTCTTGTTGTGGAGCATGGGCTCTAGGTGCACAGGCTTCAGTAGTTGTGGCATGTCGGCTCAGTAGTTGTGGCTTGTGGGCTCTAGAGCACAGGCTCAGTAGTTGTGGTGCATGGGCTTAGTTGCTTTGCGGCATGTGGGATCTTCCTAGACCAGGGCTCGAACCCATGTCCCCTGCATTGGCAGGTGAATTCTTAACCACTGTACCACCAGGGAAGTCCCAGGGTTGTTAGTTTTTATGGGCTGAGTAACTTCATAGGCTAGCAAGTGGGAGGATTATTCCAACTATTTGGGGGAAGGGGCAGGAATTTCCAGGAGTTGGACCATCATTGCCCACTTTTGGGCCTTTTATGGTCAGCCTCGGAACTGTCATGGTGCCTGTATGTGTGTCATTTAGATGCTAATGCATTACAGTGAGCATGTAATGGGGCTCAAAGTCTAGTGGAAGTTGAATCTTCCACCATCTTGGGCTTAATTGGTTCTAACCAGTTTTTGTTGTATCCTCAAAGGCTGTGTCATTCTTTTAATGGTTGCACCCTGCCCCCTTCCCTCCTGTCTCATTCCTCTCTCAGAGATTTCACTCCCGTATTCTTGTCGGAAGAAGAGGGGTGACGGTCCGTCTTCCGTAGCTTGTTTCAGGGCTGAGTAGGGGTGTTGACCCTGCCTGTCAGGGAATAAATATCTCTGGATGCCTGATCCAGGGGTCCCAGGGGCAGGACAGCTCCTTGTTTTGAGTCAGAGGGCAGCAAGGGCTGGAATCCTGGCATAGTCATCATCTTGATGTGGAACTGTTGTAACTGCTCCACAGCCTTCCTACAAATCTTCTTGATGAAGCACTTTTGCAACAGCATCAGAGTACAACAATAACTATCTATAGATGACAAAAGACTTAAAAAGCCACAGTTAAACACTTGATTACAAGGTAATAGACAAAGAAACTCGATTACTGCTGTTACACACAACATTTTAAGGTAATAACCAGAGGGACTTCCCTGGTGGTCCAGTGGTAAAGAATCCACCCAAAGTTAGTTGAAGGTCAATGAACTTCAGTTAGAGTTTGATATTTGGGAAGTTTGTCAAAAATATCAAAAAGCTTTCAAAGCACTTTGTCAAATAGGATCACAGGTCACTGTGAAACAACACTTATTCACTTAACCAAAATGACAGAATATTTCAAAAGCAAATACAGATCACTTAAATGCAAAGAACCTCATACAATCTGTCATCTAAAACAGGATTCCAAGAAAACTTTGTTCTCTTAACAGAGAGAGAACTAAGCTCCGGTCTTGTACTAGCCTACTCTTAATAACAAAATCCATTTACCTAATTAAATTTAATCCAATCTTAGCCAATCCTGACCATGTACAAAAGTTTTTCTCAGGGTTCCTTTTCCATGAGCCTTCTACAACTTTTTGTATCCATACTATTTTGTCCCTTATTTTCTTTTCCATTCAGAAACAACCAGCTCTAGGACAAAACTAACCTTTTTCTCTTTAACAAAATGCATTTCCTCACACCTTCTTTTACTGAAAGCACACATCTTACTTTCCTGGAATAATGAAATGTTTCCCTTCTTGTTATTTTTTAAAATATTTATTTATTTACTTGGCTGCATTGGGTCTTAGTTGCGGCACACGGGATCTTTGTTGCGGTCTGCGGGATCTTTTGTTGTGGCACACAGGCTCTTCACTGCGGCACATGTGGGCTTCTCTCTAGTTGTTGCGCATGGGCTCTAGAGCATGTAGGCTTAGTTGTCCCGCCGCAAGTGGGATCCTAGTTACCTGACTAGGGGTTGAACCCGCATCCCCTGCATTGGAAGGCAGATTCTTAACCACTGGACCACCAGGGAAGTCCCCCCTTATTATTTTAATAGCTTTAATTACATATATTATAATTTTAACCCTTAAAAAGCTTAATCTCCAGTGAAAATCAAGAAGCAAGTAATTGTGATCTGTTTCTCATACCAGCTTCTCCTGATTGGGAAACTTATGCTTTAGTTTTCCTCTTCTAAGAAGGCAAGCATAGGTAGACTTAGACCTGCCCAGCAATTAATGTTCTAGTATTCTATCCTATTTGAAATGACCCAGATAGTCAGTGAGTTCTCTTCATTTAACTTGGTTTAGTTTCAAGTTACCAAAATCTGAAGAGATCATATTAGACATTCCCAAAACATAATTATTCCTATAGAGTTTACCTAAAAACTCTTATCTCATTTACATTTACTTTGCTTAAAAGTTTCTTGGGAGTTCCCTGGTGGTCCAGTGGTTAAGACTCCGGGATTCCGGGACTTCCCTGGTGGCACAGTGGTTAAGAATTCACCTGCTGGGCTTCCCTGGTGGCACAGTGGTTGAGAGTCCGCCTGCCGATGCAGGGGACACGGGTTCGTGCCCCGGTCTGGGAGGATCCCACATGCCGCGGAGCGGCTGGGCCCGTGAGCCATGGCCGTTGAGCCTGCACGTCTGGAGCCTGTGCTCCGCAACGGGAGAGGCCACAACAGTGAGAGGCCCGCGTACCGAAAAAAAAAAAAAAAGAATTCACCTGCCAATGCAGGGGACATGGGTTCGATCCCTGGTCAGTGAAGATCCCACATGCCGCGGAGCAACTAAGCTCATGCGCCACAACTACTGAGCCCGCATGCCACACTACTGAAGTCCACGTGTGCTCTGCAACAAGAGAAGTCACTGTAATGAGAAGCCTGTGCACCACAACGAAGAGTAGCTCCTGCTCGCCACAACTAGAGAAAGCCTGTGTGCAACAATGAAGACCTAACGCAGCCAAAAATAAATAAATAAAGACTCCGGGCTTCCACTGCAGGGGGCATAGGTTTGATCCCTGGTTGGGGAACTAGGATCCTGCATCCCATGCAGTGTGGCAAAAAAAAAAAAAAAAAAAAAGCAAGTTCCTTAAAAGTTTCTTCACATTGAGTTACTTTCCTTGTTGGCAAATTTGCAACAGGCATAAGGTCTTATTTGACCTCTAGTAAGCCTAGGTACAGCAGAAATAGTATACTTCACATTGTAAAGACACATCTGTATTAATCAAACCAACAAGCTTAAGCAGCTTCAATACCAGATATAGATTCAGTATTGAGTATTTCCCAGTTTCATTCTGAAATTCATTCTGGCCAGTTTCTTTTATATTTCTGAGTATTTATATGAGCGCTTAATTTCCTTTAAGCCACTTTAAAAATATATTTATTTATTTATATTTTTTGGCTGCGTTGGGTCTTAGTTGCGGCGCGTGGAATCTTTCGTTGTGGTGCACGGGCTCTTTGCTGCAGCGCCTGGGCACATTGCTAGTTGTGGCATGCAGGTTTTCTCTTCTCTACTTGTGGCATGTGGGCTCAGTAGTTGTGGCGCACAGGATTAGTTGCCCCGTGGCATGTGGGATCTTACTTCCCGGACCAGGGATCAGGGATCAAACCTTGTCCCCTGCATTGGAAGGCGGATTCTTTACCACTGGACCACCAAGGAAGCCCCCTTAAAGCCATTTAAATAGAGCTCTTTTACAGATTAATTTTGGTAAGATGCATACAAACATGCAAACAGAGACCTCGTAGTTGCCATTCCAAAGTTTTAGCCATGAATCAGGTACAAGGACGTAAAATCCATCAGTTGCAAAAGAGGTAGAATTCAAATCGGGTTTCTGGTAGATGGAACAAGTCAAGGTCACCTGTCTAGATGGATCCCTTTTAACTAATATTTATGAAAGGCACTTAGACTTCTATTTGTCCTTGACTGTCAAGCTCCAAATTACCTACCCCCTTTCCTGAAATTTGCATTTTAAAAAGGCAGAGATAAGGGTTCCTGGAGAAGATCAGGTAGAACATTTGCATCTCAGAGGCATGAAGAGAAAGGCATGTTCCTCCTAGGATGATTTTGTTCCCTTAAGGCCAGAAAAAAATTTTTCCCTCAACACTTACACGCCTCTTAAGATAAGTAGGGGAGGTTTGGGGAGTGGTAAAAGGACTTGTAGGTTTCGGATTATTTGGAGCCACACCTCTGGTCCTGTAAAGACTAGACATGTAAATTAAGGACAGCTTTTTGTGTTTTCTCTCAAAGAATTTGGTGGCCACCTCAATGACACCTAGGTTGGAATGTTTCACTTTCCCTCATTTACCTTAGGGGAGAAGGCCCTCCCCCCCCCCAAATTCCTATCAGCTATGGTCAGTTTAGTCAGATCGGTGACCTCCCATTTTGTTAAATCTATTTGCAAACACTTTTGAGCATCCACCCTGGGTTTAAGAAATTTTCTAATTATGGCCCTCAGTTCGGCCTTTGATCTGAAGAGGCTGGCCTACGGCCTCACGTGGTCCCATTTCTGAAGGTAGCCTGACTATTTTTAGTCCATTCCACTTACCCCATGGTTACCCTCTACTCGAATGCTACAGAGTGGAGGCATTTGTGGCATTATGTGGCTGTCTGGATTTGTCCACTCAAAGGCAAAGAGGTATTGGGAGTGTGGGTGCAGGGGGATGCTAGAGAAAGCATCCTTTAGGTCTAGCACTGCGAACCAGTTTGCAGTCTCTGGGACTTGGGTCAATATGGTGTATGGATTAAGGACTATTGGGTGAGGGTGAACTGGAACCACTGCCTCATTAACTGCCCTCAGGGCTTGAACAAACCTGTATTCTCCACTCTGTTTCTGATGGGCAGAATGGGGATATTACACAGAGATCAGCAGGGTCGTAACAGCCCATATTTTAAGAACTTGGTTATTAAAAGTTGGATACCTGTTGAGCCTTGGGCCTCAAGGGACCCTGTCTCTTCCACGGGTAATCAGCATTGGGTTTTAACGAGATATGAACTGGGGGCACATTAGTAGCTTTGCCAGGACCTCAGTGTCCCAGACAGTGAGGTTCACTTGAGATACAATATGGGGTGGAATGGAGACCTCCTCTGGCTTGAGACTGAGGCAGGTTCGCACGGCTGGGTGCCTTCTCTGTGAGGGTCTCCAAGTTTGGAGTACTGTCTGGAACTTAGTGAGCAAGTCCCTTCACAGCAGGGGATGGGGCACTCAGACATGAGCAGAAACGGATGTGCAAGGGTAAAATTTCCTAGCAAGCAGCTGGCGGGGGGCGGGGGGGGGGCGTGTACTGAATCACTTGGTTTGGGCCATCCATCAACCCCCGTTATCATACAGGATTGTACAAGGGTCCAGGGAAATCGGTCAGCACAGAGTGGGCAGCCCCCGTATCTAACAAGAAAATAACTCTCGTACTGGCCACGTCAAGGGCTGCCTGAAGCTCCTCTGGAGACGTGACCAGGAGTCCTTTGGGAGCCATGGAGGGTCCCAGGCCCCATCAGTCTTTGGTCCTGTCAGCCATCGTTGGTGTGGGAACCCTGAGTCGCCTTTGGGACTGAGGGCAGTCCCACTTCCAGTGGTCCTTGTGTTTACATTTTGGACAGGGTACTGCTGGCTGTCTTCCTCATGGGTGACATTCGTCTTCCTGGCTGCACTTCAAACAGATCTCTTCTTGGCAGGGCCATGGCTCTGGTCCAGACTTCCTGGATCCTGTCCTTGCCATGGACTTTCTCAAGGGAGGGTAACCCTGAGGTGGTGCAGGGGCTAGGGCTGCAGCCAATAACTGTGCCTTTGTTGTTGTCCCTGATATTCCAAAATGTAAGAAGAGAGTGTGCTGCCAGAGACTCTAGTGGGTGGAGCTCCTCAAGGGAGTGTCACAGAGATAAATCCTGATGGCAGTGTAGGAGATAGTGTAATTGGCTTGATCCATGATGGCTCCCAGCTCCAGGGTAGCGGATCACGGATCACGGCAGAAGAGATGTTTAATTAAGCAGGGGAAACTGGGCTTGTGGCTGTCAGGCCATGAGAAAGGGTCTGTTTGGCAAAGACAACAGTGAGGTCCCTGTGGGCACCTGAAATCTTTCTGAGAAAAAGAGAAACAAATAGAGCTGAAGGGTAGGGCTGGAGCTGTAGTGATAAAATACAAGGCAAAAGCTCCCCTCAGGATATGTCTTTGTGCTGTTGAGGAGGGGCACCTCTTCACAGAAGTAAAACAGAGGTAACGCCCCATCTGCTGGCAGAGCTGGCAGGGAGGCTCCAGGACCTGTAGACAGTCTAAGAAATCAGGAGGGGATAAGAGAAATCTGGGACAGGAGGGAAGGTGTACAGCCAGGACACTTCCCAGGCCAGAGATTCGTAGGACCATTGAGAAAGGAGCTCCACCACTACCTCTGCTCAGGGGTTGATAAAGTCTGAGACCGCCATGTGTGACCAGGGGTGCAGTGCAGCCGTGCGCCCTGAGCGGCAGCCAGGGAGGGCCGAGCCACAATCTAGCCGGAGGCTCCTGTAGTGCCCCATTTGGGCCCCCTGATGCAGTTCTGGCATTCTGGAACCAGGCTGAGACTAAGAACGAGTAAGGAGGCGGAATCGGGCTTGAGGAGCCGCGGACGGGAAACTCACCCAATCAAGTTGCCGATGGCTTGCCACGGTCTTAATTTGGAAGTCCAAGTGGTGGTCCCTGTGGATCATCTTGGGTCCAAAGAGACAGAGTGATAGGGAGAATGAGGGAGATTGAGGGGAGAAAAGCCCTGGGCCCGGCAGGCTCCTTCAGGGCCAGAGAGCTGGTCTCTGCCCAATCTCGCAGGCAGCGTCAGCCGCCACCTAAGGGCTACTTGAACTTTCAGGGCTCGGGACAAGTCCAGGCCACCCTCCGCAGAGGGGAGCCATAGCTCAGTAGGCGGATCAACACTATGCCCTTCGATGTCCCTTTCGTGGCCGCCACAAAAGGTGCTGCAGGAGAATGGGGGAGTGAGAGAATAGTCACGTCTCAGGTCTCGCGCGAGTTCCTGGGACAGGACAGACCCGCAAGTGAGGGTCCTTGGCTTCACACAGGAGAGAATTTAAGGGCGAGCCATAGTAAAGTAGAAGTGAGTTTGTTTAGAGAGATATGCACACATTCCTCAGGCAGAATGCAGTCCCTTTCAGAAGGTGAGAGCAGCGCAGGGGTGTGGAGTTTTAGTTTCTCTGGGCTGCGTAATTTCATAGGCTAACAAGTGCGAGGATCATCCCAATTATTTTGGATAAGGGGCAGGGATTTCCAGGAATTGGGCCACGGCCCACTTTTTGTTCTTTTTTGGTCAGCCTTCGAACTGTCTTGGTGCCTGTGGTGTGTCATTCAGATGCTAATGCATTACCGTGAGCATATAATGAAGCTCAAGGTCTACTGGAAGTTGAATCTTCTACTATCATTAGGGGTGAGGGTTCAAGGGTGTGTGATCAGCTCGTGACCATTCTTCTGATTGGTTGGTGGTGAGGTAACAGGGTAGTGTTTTGGGAATCTCAATTATCAATTTTTTGGCTCTCACCGGTCTGGGGTCTACGTGCTGGTGGGCAGCATGCAGCTAACTTCTTCCACCTGGTGGGGGTTTTAGTTTCTGCAAAACAGCTCAAGGATACGGTTCAGGATGTTATCTGTAGCCCTTGAGGAGGAACTAAAGGTTCTTAATTTGTTTATGGGTAAACTATTATTATTTTATCTTGCTTGACTGCTTTCCTTTGTTTCTGCATTTTCTCACTTCTCTGATTAAATTTGCTTTTTGGAACTTGGCTAAAGCCTTTCTACAAACAAGAAGCAGGGGACACGGGGGTGGGGGTGGGGTGTCTGTCCCCTGGAAGGTCCTGCAGGGTCCTGCTTTGTGTCAAAGAAGAGAAAGCACTTACAAGTTTTCTAAAGTAAATGCTCAAAGAAAATGGAGGGGAGGGAAATCTCTTATTTAAACTGAGGAAATTAAGCCTTTTATTTTAAATTTGTATTTATCTTTACAATCTACTTCCTGCTTGATGCTCTAAATTCCAAAAATCCATGGGGGAAGTGGGGGGGAGTGGAGGGCAGGGGAACTAGGGGAAGGAAGGGAGTCACTAGGCAAAAAAGCATTTGACAAAATCATTCTCACTACAGTTGATCCTCGAGGAGGATGAGTTGAACTGTGCGGGTCGACTGGTATGAGAGGTTTTTTTTTTTTCTATATAAATACTAACTACAGTACTACACGATCCATCGTTGGTTGAATCTTTGGATGTGGAACCACGGACACAGAGGGCTGATCTTGAAGTTGTAAGTGGATTTTTGACTTTGCAGGCATTGGGGCCCCCAATCCCCAAGTTGTTCAAGGAGTAACTTTATATGCATTGCAGTGCATGACTCCTGGAAATAACAGTGCTTCCTCTCTGAATTGTTATGGATCCCTACTCTCTCATTGTCTTTCCCTGGACTTTTCCGAATCAGCTTTGAATCCATTCACTGTGACATCAGTGACATTTGTTGCAACATTTTGGAAATTGCTTGACATTGTAAGAGGTAAAGTGTTGTAGGTGCGTTGAGAACTGAAAGATCAGGAGCTACTAAAGAAAAAAATATTCAATGACACAGTAAGGCAGATTTTATTCAAGGGGGCGGGGATATTTCAGTAGGTGTAGGGACCACTGCCACGGAATCTTGCAGTTGGGGATAGAGATTGGGCTCAACTCTGAACACAGCAGGAGCAGTGGAAATTTATAGCCAAGGAACATGGTGAGGTTGGTGGATGGAAAATTACTAAGAGGAAACATCGGGGGGGCGGGGGGGTCAGGGTTTCTGACATCACATCAAGTTTCTGATGTGATGTCAGAAACTTGATGTTTCTGGCTAAACTGACCAGGCCTGGGTGATCAGACATCACCAAGGATCGTAGAGGATGAGGATCCAATCAGATATGGAGAATGGGGTGGGGGGTGGGCGGGTGGGGGGTAGGGTTCTGTCTAAACTGACTTAGCAGGATTCTTGCTTAATTAAATCCGACAACACAGAGACAAACAGGAAAGTCCAAAAGTCAGGCTTCTGTCAGGGAGAGAACTTTTGTCAGCTCTTTCCCTATATCGTGCAGCCCCTCGGTTTTTTAATTCTTAACAATGGTTTATATTATTGAGCCCTTACTGCGTGTCAGGCACAATGTCAAGTGTTTTAGATATGTCTATGAGTCCTCCCAACAGCCCTGCCAGGCAGATATAATTATCTCCAATTCAAAGATGAGAAGTATGAAACTCAATAAGTGAAGTGACTGGTCTAGGATTCTGTATGTGCAGAATAATAGTGTCGGAGTTGGAACCCACGTTTGTCCTATTTAAATGACCACTGTGCTAACCTGTAAGTAGGACAATGCAAAAGTTAAGTATAGCAACAGAATCCACCTCTAATCCTCCGTCTTCTCGGAAATCCCTGGCCCCTGGCCCGCAGCCCGGGCGGATGACACCTTGTCCCCTGGCCCAGGTGAGCAGGGGCACCTCGCCACCGTGCTGGGCGGGGCCCAGCCCGCTGCAGCCAATAGCGCGGGCGCCTCCGGGGGCGGGGCTCGCCCGGTTTCGCGCTCTGACTGGACGCCTCTGGGGCGGGGCTCGCCGGGATGCGCGCTCTGATTGGGCGCTCCTGGGGCGGGGCCGGGCCGGGGCGTTGCGCGCCAGGTTCTGGTGCCTGCCTAACGCGCGGATCACGTGGCGGGGGGCGCGGGATTGCGGGTCCGGACTCCGGTGTAGCCGGCCGCACCGAGTGGCGCGGTGTCCCAGGCTGCACTTAACCGTGGCTCCGAGAAGCGGGGTCGGGTGAGTGCGGAGCGCCTTGCTGGTGCCTGGGGTGAGGGACCCGGCGGCAGTGCGCGCGCGCGGCCCCGGGTCGAGACCCGTGCCGGGGCGGGGGGGAGCGGTGGCCTCGGCCGCAGCTGCGAAGGCTCGCTGCCCGTGCTGGCGGCCGCGTTGCTCGTGGAGCACTTTAGGTTTCAGTGCAGCGCGTCACCTCGCCACAGTATCCTCACGGCGGGGCTGCAGCCGAGTGCTGTTCTGTAGCCCATTTCGCAGGCGGGGAAGGGGAGGCTCGGAGAGGGCGGCGAGCCTGGGAGCCGCCCTGCAGCCTGCACAGCGGCATAGCCCGCGCGGTGCCGCTGCACGTGCGGTCGCCCTGCGGGGCGGGCCTGCGCCTGTCTTCCCCATCCCGGCCTAGGAGACAAGCGCTGCCCTGTGGGGTTCTTGGCCCGGGGCCCTGCACGTCGAGGTCCAGGAAGTTAAGCGACCCTTGGTCAGCTTAGGCTGGCACAAACATGCGCTTCAGTCGGGCAGAGTTGGCGGACTGGAAACACCAGTTCAGGTTCTTATGGACTCATAATTTTTTTACTTGAAGGAACATGCAGTGGACGTGGGCGATTGTGCTTTTATTTAGTGCAGTGTCACGGAAGAGAGTTGATTCTGACTCTCACTATTATAAGCCACTTAGCTTCTGAGTCTGTTTCCTCCTTTATAAAGTAGGGAACACGGACAGATGGTAGTTCCCTCAGGAGACTCCTGGCTGGTACCACTTGTGTGACAAAGGCCCAGGGAAGATCTGGGGGCATGGAGAGGCTGGTAACCTTGGCAAGTAAATTCACGTACTTGGACTGTTTATCCCTGGGGTTGAGGTGAGGATCATGCCAGAGGTGAGTGACATTTCTCCAGTGGAAGCACCAACAGTGTAACATAGTAACCGCTGCAGTGAGATGTGTTTTCCTGGGGTGCTCAGCTGGGGTTACTGAGTGGTAGTAACATGGCTCTAAGATCCCCAGGTGTCTTTCATAACAATAGTAGCTGCTGATTTTTGAGTAGTTACTCTGCCTGCCCCTGTCTGAGTGCTCTGTGTCTGGTACCTCATTTAACTCCCAATTAACTCAGAACTGTCGTCCCTGAGTCATATATGAGGGGACTGACAAACAGGTGTCAGCACCTGGGGCTGCACATTAGGAAGTGGGGGTGGGGCTTGAACCCCACAGGCTGCCTCTGCAGTGAGTTCAGCACAGCTCCCCTGGGTGTGGGGTGTGGGGGTGTGGTCTTCAACGTTGGGAAGTGGAGAATGGGAGGGGTCCAGCCCGTGAGATGTCCACCTGCTCTTCCATAAGGAACCTGGATCTTCTCCAATTGGGTTTCTCTAGTTGTTAGTTTCAGACAGTTATTTCTCAGACAGGTGCACTGGGAAATAACTTGTCAGCTATGTACTGTCAAGGTGAGAATCTGTTCTCCCATCCCAGCTCTGGCCTTTGGGCCCTCAGATCTCATCTCCTGTGTCTCTGTTTTGTTCCTGATTTCTGCCCCTCAACAAGTGAAACCTCTTCCCATCGTAGGGCCTTTGCTCTTGGTGATGGCCCTTCCCCCCATCTCATAAGCTTGGCTCCTTTCCGCCGTTCAGATCTTAGCTCAGGCACCTGCCATGGCCGGTCTGCAGAAGCCCGCCACCCGTTTATTGCCCTCATAACAGTCATCACCCCCTGAAGTTATCCCGCGTATTTCTTGTTTACTTTTTTAGAGCCTGCTTTTCATAAAAGCAGGGCCTCTGTCTTGCTGACCCTAGTATTCTTAGCGCCTAGCTCAGTGCCTGGGATATAGGAGTCACTCAATAAATATTTGTTGAAGGAATGAATGAATCCATTGTAGGCTAATAATAGTGAAGTAAAGCTCCTAAATACCAAAAGCTTATTTTGAATTAAACATAGAATTACTATATGATCCAGCAATTTCACTTCTGGGCCTATACCCAAAAGGATTGAAATCAGGGACTTGATATTTGTACACCCGTGTTCATAGCAGTGTTACTCACGATAGCCAAGAGGTGGGAGCAGCCCAGGTATCAGCAATGGATGGATGGATAAACAAAACATAGTCTATCCATACAATGGACTATTACCCAGCCTTTAAAAGGAAGGAAATTCTGACACATGCTCCAACATGCGTGAACTTTGATGACATTATGCTATGTGAAATAAGCCAAACACAAAGGAGAAATATTCTGTGATTTCATTTACATGACATACCTGAAATAGTCAAATTCATAGAGATAGAAACTAGAATAGTTTTTTTTGTGTGGTTTTTTTTTTGCGGTACACGGGCCTCTCACCGTTGTGGCCTCTCCCGTTGCGGAGCACAGGCTCCAGACGCACAGGCTCAGCGGCCATGGCTCACTGGACCAGCCGCTCCGCGGCATGTGGGATCTTCCCGGACCGGGGCACGAACCCGCGTCCCCTGCATCGGCAGGTGGACTCTCAACCACTGCGCCGCCAGGGAAGCCCTAGAATAGTTTTTAACCCCAGGCTGGAGGAGAAGGGAACAGAGTATGTTTAGTGGGGACAGAGTTTCAGTTTGGGAAGATGGAAGCGTCCTGGAGACGATGGTGGGGATGGCTGCACGACAGTGTGAGTGTATTTAATGCCACTGAACTGTGCACTTATATCACAGTTCAAAAAAGATGAGAGAAGTTCAAGGTGTACTGTTTTCCAGCCAACCTCCAGACTCGAAGAATAGATGTAAGTATGTCTTCCCTAAATATAGTATCAGTTAAAAATGATCTTCCCTCTGATCTAAAAAAGCACAGTCTCAGGATCTTTGTCTCACTTGTTTGCCAGCTATCTGGGTGTCCCTCAGCCCTGACAGGCTGGCACATGAACTAACCGTCACATTCAGGATCTTTGCTTTTCTTACTGTAGTTTAGAATGCCCCAGGATATAATAGATTATATCTGTAATAGATATTATTGATTTAATTGAAACAAGTCAAAAAACCTTGAAGTTATTGTTTGAATAAAGAATTCAGGCTTCTTCGTGGTTTAAAAAAAAAAAGCTTAATTAGAACTCAAGTTGGGTGTGGACTGAGCACTCCATTTGGGGGATGACTTGACCTGAGTGGGAACAGGATACACGGTGGAAAACTCCCCCACGGGGTTTCAGTGAGAGCAGGGGGGCACTGCCCGCCTAGGAGGGGGCGCCGGCCACACAGAGAGCCCTCCCCAAGGTCGAGAAGGAACTGGGACTCCGAGTTTGCAACTTGGGTAAGAGAAGGGATTGCAGAGAGGGCAGAGGGCCACAGGTGGTGACACTGAGTGAGACGAGCGAGACCACAGCTGGAGAGCAGAGAGCAGTTTCTTCCTGAGCAGAGCTGGTCTGAGTGCCTCTCAGGGACGGTTGTAGATCTGACTGTCCTGGGGGGAGGGCGGGGAGAGGGGGCTCCAAACGGACTTCAGTTACTTGGTGGTTGAGAAATACCTGCTCTGTGTTGCTTGCCACCTTTGAATCCTCTTTAACCTTGAGTAGTCGGTATTTACAAGAAGCTTTTCTCTGAGATTCTAGGACCAGAGGGCCTGTTTTGTCTCTTGTGCTTTTTCTGTGGGTTTGCCACCTGCTGAGGGCACGTGGGAATCCGGGCTTGAGTTAGGAGGAGCCGTGGGCAGGACGCCCAGAGCACCCACGTCTCTCCACTTCTGGCACAATGTGGATGAGGCCCTGGCACGGTGGCCTGTGCTGCCTCTGCTGCTGAAGCATTCGTGGCATTTAAGTCCCAGCACTCACTGTTGGGTTTGTGGGAGTGGCCGTATTTCTAATCACGCTGTGCTCGTGGTAAAATAACGGCTGCTTCAAAAGTCCCAGTTAGGCATTTCCTGGTTAAAGTTTACTGATGGTGTCTTTTCAGTAGCTCTCCCGAGATGGAGGAGGACCCCTGTGACTGGGGAACTATTAGCCTATTTATTTACTGGGTATATTTGTCTAGCAAATTATACTGTCCGTACTTGTGTAGGAAAAACTGTGCTCTTTCTGCTGTGTCTCCCCTTTACTCTCCCCACTACCAGTCACAGCACTTCTGACACCAGACAGTTCCTTACCCAGCACTCCTGCCACACCAGCTGGTGTCTTAAAATTGAACTCAGTTCTGACACTAACCAGAGTTAGCACAGACCACACAGGTCAAGTGTTCCGTCCCAGCAGACAGCCTCCCCCGGCCCACTTCAGGTGCCGTTGCGAGTACTGGGTCCCCAGGTGACCCACAGCTTCTGTCGGGCTTGCCTACAAATCCGAGGCTCTCAGGGCCCCCCTGGACTGGAGCGTTTGCTAGAGCAGCTCACAGAACTCAGAGAGACACTTACGTTCGCCGGTTTATTAAAGGATGTGATAAAAGACACAGATGAGCAGCCAGATGGAGAGAGAGAGGCACGGGGCAGGGCTGGGGAGGGTCTTCGTGGAGTTGGGGTGCATCACCCACTCGGTGTGGAATGTTCACCCACCTGGTTCGCTCCCCGAACCCTGTGCTACTGGGATGTTATGGGGGCTTCTTCCTGGAGGCCTGATGGATCATTAACCCCATTTCCAGCCCCCTCCCCTCTCTGGAGGAGTTGGGGCCGTCCGTGCGGGTGCTGCAAATTCCAAGCTTCCCTGGTCTTTCTGGTGGCCAGTGCCCATCCAGGAGCCCGCCTGGAGTCACCTCATCAGGACAAAAGATACTCCCATCACCCAGGGAATCGCGGGGGGGTTAGGAGCAGAGACCTATATATATATTATATATATTATATATATTATGTATACACACCCAGTGCTCCGTCTGGTGTCCTCTCCTCCAACAGCCACTGTCCAGACTGAGCCCGCCCCAGCTCTAGTCCTTGTGGCTCAGTTATCCACCTGCATTTAGTGCGCTTGCTCTGTTTCCTGCTCGCCTCCCCCGGTAAGCGCCACGAAGGTTCGGCCCGTTTGGTTCCCACTGTGTTCCCAATGCCAATGCCATGGCTGCTGCAGGCCTCCATCAAGTAATTGTTGGGGGAAAGAATTTGAAATGAAAACTTAACTAATTCATGGAGAGCACTGAAAAGCTGCCAACTACTGATTAAAGGAGGGCAGTTCCTGTAAATATTTAAGCTCTCACTTGAGCAGAAATACCACTGAGCTCACATGCTCGTTCTTTGTGGGAACGTATGTTAAGACACACGCCTGTCCAGCTGGCTGTACTGCAGTGATGCCGAATCCAGGCGTGTGCCTCTGACCGTGGTCCTTACGGGAGGCCTGGGTTCCAGCCAGCGCGCGCTTTACCTGCAGCCCCGGCGGCGGGACTCTGGGTGTGTGGAGTGTGAGCTGGGGTTTGAGTCTGTCCTCCGTGGCCAGCGGGCTCTGCAGCCCTTGGCTAAGATACTTTCCTGAGTCTCATTTTCAGTACTTGAAAAATGGAAGGAATAATAAGCCAGCAATTCACTTGCTCACTTGGCAAATATTACTCCTGTATGGCTGTGCCTGGTACTGTGGGAGATTTTTTAAAAAGTAACCCTCAGTCCTTGCCTTCAAGGAAGGTGGCTTAGAGCTAAGCCACAACTAGGATAAGTTCAGCTGTGAAGAGGGGATGTCTGGCTCCGTGAGGCTGGTTTGGCCTCGAGGCAAGGAGGGTGGGTCTCCTGATGAACCAGCAGGGAGCCCTCGTGGTGGTTCTGCAGCAGAGTCCTCGAGGTCTCCAGGTGGTTCTGGGGGCAAGGCTAACACGTGTGTCAGTACTTTGGCGACTCAGGAACTGACAGGTGGTACTGAGCTGTGACTGAGGGTTTTTTAATTATTTATTTTTGGCTGCATTGGGTCTTCGTTGCTGCGTACAAGCTTTCTCTAGTTGCGGCGAGCAGGGGCTACTCTTTGTTGCCGTGCACGGGCTTCTCATTGCAGTGGCTTCTCGTTGCGGAGCACGGGCTCTAGGCGCGCAGGCTTCAGTAGTTGTGGCGCGCGGGCTCAGTACTTGTGGTGCACGGGCTTAGTTGCTCCGCGGCATGTGGGATCTTCCCGGACCAGGGCTCGAACCCGTGTTCCCTGCATTGGCAGGTGGATTCTTAACCACTGCGCCACCGGGGAAGCCCCAAGCTGTGACTGAGTTTAATGTTGGAAGTTTTCCCATTTTTAGGCGACTCTGAACCAGCACGATGGCGACTCCCGTCAACGGAGCCCCCGCGGATGCCAACTTGTGGTCCTCGCATGAAAAGATGCTGGCGCAGCCCCTGAAAGATAGCGACGTGGAGGTGAGGCTGCGGGTCCTATCGGGTGTTCTGACGTTGGAGGCCCTTGTTCAGACCTCTAGTTCTCACTAGAAATAAACCGTGCTCGGGACAGCCTTGTGGTTCAGGTAAGAGGGCGGATTTATAGGCAGTGGCTGCAAAGTGGCTATAAGTCCTTTGAGGGTAAATTTAGATATTTGAGTTTTTGTGAAGTGCAGAGCACTGTGCTGGCTGCTCCCGAGGAAAGGGGGACCGGTCGGTCATTGAGATTTGACCTTACATTTTTCCTTACATTCAGAGGAGTATTTCTTATTTATTTATTTATTTGTTTTTTGCGGTACGCGGGCCTCTCACTGTCGTGGCCTCTCCCGTTGCGGAGCACAGGCTCCGGACGCGCAGGCTCAGCGGCCATGGCTCACGGGCCCAGCCGCTCCGCGGCATGTGGGATCTTCCCGGACCGGGTCACGAACCCGTGTCCCCTGCATCAGCAGGCGGACTCCCAACCACTGCGCCACCAGGGAAGCCCCAGAGGAGTATTTCTAGAAGCATCTTTTATTTACGTATTTTTATAACAGCTTTATGCGTGAGAGGAGTGAATGCACTTACCATACAAGTCACCCATTTAAAGTACACAATTCAGTGGTTTTTAGAGTACTCACGATCACTTTTAGAACATTTTAATCCCTCCAAAAAGAAACCTCAAACCCATTAGCAGTCACCCCATCCACCCCCCAAATTCCCAGCCCGAGGCAACCACTGGTCTATTTTCTGTCTCTCTGGATTTATCTAAACATCTTTTATTTTAAGGAAGGGGAGCAAGGTTCAGGAGGGGAAAACTTGGTGAACTGTAGGGATGAAAAGAAGAAGATGGTATAGAATTTAAAATTCTGTGGGATATGTGTTTTAAGGATCATCTTCTCTTCCATCGTTTTGTTTTCCTTAATTCATTTTCTGTTAATTCCTTCCCAGGTGCTAAAAGCTTTGAGGAAGATTTCCTCTGTTCCTTAGGTGCTGTGGGAATCACCTTAGTCCGGTTATGCTCGGCTTCTGAGGGCAAAGTATGAGTGTGTAATAGCGTCTCTTCTCTTTATTGGGTTATAGCTTTGATCAGAGCGAAACGTTCAACTGAAACGTCCCAGTGTTCAGCGCCTGTTTTCTTCTCGTCAGGTTTACAACATCATTAAGAAGGAGAGTAACCGGCAGAGGGTCGGCCTGGAGCTGATCGCCTCTGAGAACTTTGCCAGCCGGGCTGTTCTGGAGGCCCTGGGTTCTTGCCTAAACAACAAGTACTCCGAGGGGTACCCGGGCCAAAGGTACGTGAGTGTCATCCAGGCCTGCCTCCGAGGCAGTGAATCAGGATGGAGTCTAAAACTGGGGAAATTTCAGAAGACAGCCAGGTTCTCAACAGCGGGGCCTTCTGTTTCCTCTCTTACAATTCCCAGAGGGTGGCAGCACCGATGCTGTCAGGGCAGGATAGTCAGGGTCCATTGGACCGTCCCCCTGGGGCCTTTCTGGAATACCAGCCAGGCCCGAAGGAGCAGCTGCCGGCCGTAGCTGAACCTCCCGAGGAATGTCAGTGCTTAGTGGAAGGTTGTGTGGGGAATCGCCTCTGTAGCAGGAAGGGGACCCCGAAGTGAAAATAACCTCTCATCCTAGAAAGCGTTTCAGCATTTTAAGTGCTGGGTTTACCTACCGAGTGATTTCCGTCAACTCCTTCACCCTGAGAACCACAAGAAGTCGTATTCATTTCTGGTTTTCATTACAGTCACGGTGAGGCAAAGATGGTGATTCCAGAATTAACACGAGGTTTTTGCAAATTTGTACACTTGTGTCCCAAAGGACACGGAAAAGGGAGGGTCACCTTGGAGTGGAGATGCCATGCTACACTGATTAGAGGGTCAGCACTTGTGGCCCCCGATGCCCAACCCCCTGGGAGGGGAAGGGTGGGGCAGCCAGAGGGCAGCGGTTGTGGATCACACACCTCCCTTACCTTGTCCCACGCATCTCCTTCATTAAGCTGTTCCCAAGGTGAGTCCTTCATGATAGACCAGTGATCATAAGTAAAGCACTTTCCTGAGTCCCGAGTTGTTCCAGTGAATTATTGAACCTGAGGGGGTTGTGAGCACCCCAGAATTTGTAGCCACCTTGGGCAGCAGTGCGGGTGGCCTGGTGACCGGGGACTTTCTCCTGACGTCTGAAGTTGGGGGTAGACTTGTGGGCCTGAGCCCTCAGCCCGTGGGTCCGTGCTGACTCTGGGTGGTCAGTGTCGGAACCGAGTGGAATCACTGGACACCTAGTTGGTGTCCGAGAATTGGCCGTTGATGTTGGAAAACCACACACACTCCAAACCCCAGGCTGCCCCGGGGGTTCTGGCATTTCCAGCTGACCTTGTAGAAAATGCTTCGGTGCCTCTGCAGAGAGGTGTGGTACAGAAGCCTTGCTGCTTCCTGCTGGGGCTGAGGGCGCCGTGGCCACAGCAGTACCCCCCACCCCAGCCTTGTTCCCATGGCGACATGAGTGAGGGGCATCCTCTCTCTGGAGGGTCAAGTCGACCATGGCTTGGATCCCAAGCCAAAACCGAATCCCTAGCCCAGAACAGAATGGGGTGTGCGGGCAGATGGGAGTGTGTGTGTGTGGGGGGGATGGAGGGGAAAGTGGGGGTGGGGCGGGACAGCAGCCGGGGCCGCGTTGCCGCTCCCTGAGCACTCGCTGACTTTCTTCACCCCCAAGCCTCATTTTCTCGCATTTTAGCAGCGCGAAGCATGGTCACACACCCTCATTTTTAGGTATCCACAGCCCGACCACAAAGTAAGCATGCTCACCCCTTTTCAGATAAGGAATTGGGGAATACGTGAAGGAGGCTGCTCCAGTCTGATGGGCCCTGTTGCCACGTGGCTCCTGCCACAGCTCCCGGCTGCCTCTGTGGGAGACTTGCAGTGACTCAGATCCCGTCCTGTCTTTGCTCCCCTGGAAAGTGGTGCAGCCTGACATCCTGCCCGTCCACAGCTCTGTCCCTGGCGTGGGCTGCTCTCCCGCAAGCTGTGGGAGACCAGGCCCTTTGGGTCACAGAGCAGGGAGTATGAGGCAGAAGGGACCCTCCAGATCAGTCCGGGAAGCCCCTTTCAGCTGTAAGACTAGTTCTGTGGTTTTCAGTTCCTTCCCTGAACCAAATAAGACTGTCGTTAAAAACTCAAATAGGTGTGTAGATAATTAACTCATTTATTCATGGTAAAATATTCTTTTAAGAGGTGATTATTAACCATTTTCATGTTTTGTTAGTAACGTCAGTTAACCTTTTGGAACATTATTAGTGTTCAGAGTTAATATTTGAAAACAATATTGATCTAGCATTAACGGCTGCCTGATACAAGTGGAAAAACAAAGTTCTGGTTTTTATTTTCTATCACAGTTTTATTGAGATGTAATATGCGTGCCGTTCAGTCCCCCCAGGTAAAGTGTTCAATTCTGTGGACCCCAAGAGTATGGTAGAAGGGTATCGGGGCTTTGTCCCATTCCTGACACAGCTCCCAAATCCCTTGAGCAGCTTTTGTTACTCACGATGAGCCCTTCCCACCGAACCTAGTGTGTGTTAAGGGGGTGACACTTGGTGGCCCCTCGAGCGCTTTGGGATGGGGGCTGGTGGCCTGACTGGAGAGCTGGAGACCCAGTCAGTCGTGGCAGCCGATCTCACCGGTCAGGCCTCATAGTAACCTGAGCAGCGAGGCTTGGGGACCGTCCTGCCTGGCGGACACATCAAGGTGCTGGGAGGGTGGCGCCTGGGGAGGGGGCGTGGAAGCTCCAAGCCCCTTCCCCATACCCTGCCCATGCATCTCTTCATTTGTCCTGAGTTGCATCCTTTATTTTTAAAGTTTATTTTATTTATTTATTTTTGACTGCGTTGGGTATTCGTTGCTGTGCGCGGGCTTTCTCTAGTTCCGGCGAGCGGGGGCTACTCTTTGCTGTGGTGCACGGGCTTCTCATTGTGGTGGCTTCTCTTGTTGAGGAGCATGGGTTCTAGGTGCACGGGCTTCAGTAGTTGTGGCTCACGGGCTCAGTAGTTGTGGCTCGTGGGCTCTAGAGCACAGGCTCAGTAGTTGTGGCGCACGGGCTTAGTTGCTCCGCGGCATGTGGGATCTTCCCGGACCAGGGCTTGAACCCGTGTCCCCTGCATTGGCAGGTGGATTCTTAACCACTGTGCCACCAGGGAAGCCCAAGTTGTGTCCTTTATAATTAACTGGGAACAGTAAGTAAAGTGCCTCCCTGAGTTCTGTGAGTCCTTCTAGCAATTGCTGGACCTAAGGGGGTGTTACAGGAACCCCAGGCTCATCACACGGAATGGGGGGGCCCGAACCTTGCAGGTCCTGTAGGTCTGGGGCTAACTCGGGGCAGCTAGGTCAGAACTGAACTGTAGGGCAACAGGGTTGTCAGAGCTGGTCGGTGTGAGGAAAAAACCCACACGTTTGGTGTCTGAAGTGTTCTGAGTACAGACCTCACATTCCCCCTCTTTAGTGGGGTAAAATACGCATACCGTAAAAGTTACCATTTTTAAGTGAAAACTTCAGTGACGTTAAGTACACTCTTGATATGGTGACCATCCATCTCCAGAACTTTTTCATCTTGTGGAACAAAGCTCTGTACCCATGAAACAGTAACTCTGGCCAACAGGCACACGCCAAGACGTTCAGCATCACTAACCATCGGGGAAATGCCAATCAAAACCACGGTGAGATACCACCTCACACCCCCTAGGAGGGCTACTATCAAAAAAGTAAAATGACAGTTGTTGGCGAGGATGTGGAGAAACTGGAAGCCTCGTGCTCTGTTGGTGGGAATGTGAAATGGTGCCGCCACTATGGAAAACAGTATGGAGGTTCCTAAAAAAAACTAAAAATACAACTATCATATGATCCAGCAATCCCACTCCTGGGTGTTTAGCCAATAGGGTTGAAAGCAGGACTTCAAATAGATATTTGTACACCCATGTTCATTGCAGAATTATTCACAAGAACCGAAAGGTGGAAGCAACCCAAGTGTCCACTGTTGGATGAGTGGATACACAAACTGTGGTCCATCCATACACTGGAATGTCCTTCAGCCTCAAAAAAGAAGGACATCCGGACACTTGTTCCAACATGGATAAACCTTGAGGACATTATGCTCAATGAAATAAACCAGTCACAAAAAGACAAATACTGTATGATTCCACGTAGATGAAGTTCCTGGAATTGTCAGAACAAAGTAGAACTGTGGTTTCCAGGGGTAGGAAGTGGGTGGGGAGCTGTTGTTCAGTGGATACAGAGTTTCAGTTTTGCAAGATGAAAATGTTCTGGAGATCTGTTACACAACAATGTGAACGTACTTATCGATGTAACACTACTGAACTGAATGCTTAAAAATGGTTAATAAGATGGCAAATTTTATGTTATGTGGTTTTCACTATACTCAAAAAACGTATATACATTTAGTTTAAAATTTTTAAAGCTGTTTGTGACCACAAGGCCTAAGTGTTAAAAATTTCTTCTGGGCTTCCCTGGTGGCGCAGTGGTTGGGAGTCCGCCTGCCAATGCAGGGGACGCGGGTTCGTGCCCCGGTCCGGGAAGATCCCACGTGTCGCGGAGTGGCTGGGCCCGTGAGCCATGGCCGCTGAGCCTGCGCGTCCGGAGCCTGTGCTCCGCAACGGGAAAGGCCAAAACGGGGAAAGGCCCGCGAACCAAAAAAAAAAAAAAAAAAAAAAAAAGAAAAATTTCTTCTGGATTGAGCTATTACAAGTATTAGTATACAAATAATAAAAAATACAAATGCATGATAAATTTTGATATGGAATTACTCAACCAAAAGTAAAATTTTATTAGAATGCAACCACTGTTCCCCACCCCGCCCCTGTGAATTGACTCCTGTGGGCACCTTACACAGGTGATCACACAGCCGTGACAGTGTCCCTAAGGTCTGTCCGCCCCTCCTCACAGATGGCCAGACACAGTCCCCTGGGCGCTGGTGGAAGCTGTCGCGTGGGTTCAGGGTACGTGTTCTCACCCTTGCTCCTCCGTCCTCAGTGCAGAGGTGGGCTGCGTGGGCCCACGTCCCCTGCCTTCCCTGCAGGTACTACGGCGGGACGGAATTCATCGATGAGCTGGAGGTCCTCTGTCAGAAGCGAGCGCTGCAGGTCTATGGCCTGGACCCCCAGGGCTGGGGAGTCAATGTCCAACCCTACTCAGGTAATCACCACGTCCAGACAGGCCTGGGCAGACCCCTTCCTGCCAGCCTCCCGGGGATCCCGCTGGGCTTGGGGTCTTCCCCTGTCGCCCTCGGCTGCTAGCTACACGAGCGCCTCCTGGGCAGCCCCTGTCTTTGAATGTCCCCACCAGGGGCACCTGGGGCCAGAGGAGTGCATCGCGGCCAGGCCTGTTCTGGCCACCCTGGTCGACGGCCTTGTGGGCAGGAGTAATCGCGCCTCCCTGGTCTGCCCGCTCCAGGCTCCCCCGCAAACTTCGCGGTGTACACAGCCCTGGTGGAGCCCCACGGCCGCATCATGGGCCTGGACCTGCCCGACGGGGGCCACCTGACCCATGGGTTCATGACCAACAAGAAGAAGATCTCTGCTACGTCCATCTTTTTTGAATCTATGGCCTACAAGGTACAAGTGCGTCTCTCCGCAGCTCCACAGCCTGTTCTCAAAGCCTCCAATGCTGGGCGTGCCCATGGGAATACAGAGCTTCATTCCCAGGCACCTCAGGGAGTACCCCTGTCACTGTCCTTTCCCTGCCCTGGGGACCCTCGGGCGCTCAGGGCTCGCAGGGGATGGAGCACTAGGGGCTGAGCTGAGGCGCGGGGAGACGGGTGGGGAGGCGACTGACCACGGCTTTCAGCCGCAGTCGGGGTGCTGGCTGGTCCAGAACCGGGGGGGCGGTGACAGCCAGACCCCCCAGGGTTGGCCCCAGCACACAGCCCTCCACGCCGGCCGAGTCCCTGCAGGTGGGGGGCTAGAGCCGGGGCTGTGCGGCCACCCACGCCTGGCATGGTGAGAGTAGCCTGTGTCTACACCCCCGCCCCTGCCGGACCTGACTTCAGCCAGCTGCACCCAGTACCCGCCTGTGCCCGGCATGGGACCAGCCCTCGTCATCATAAACAGTGTGGTCAAAACCCGCATGTAAGGTTGGTGGGCTCGCGGAGGCGTGGCGGCTGATCAACAGGGACGACCAGAGTGGGGTGGAAAGCAGGTAACCTGCATCGTGGCTTGTGGTGCACAGGGTGCTGCTTCCTTGTGTCTGGACCCGCCTCCGGTGTTTCTTGTCGAATGGCCATTCCTGGTCATTTCCACGTGCCCCGCCACCCACCGAGCCACGGCAGCCGCGCAGCATTACGCTCGCTGAGCTAACTTTGCTCTTTGAAAAATCCAGCCAGCGGGTTCCCTCCTCTGCCCGCCGGGCTGCCTCCCTGCCAGGCCCCTCCCCAGCCCCTGCCCTCTCTGCGGGACCGTCACCTCCCAGCAGTCGCCCCACACGGACAGACAGGAACCGCAGCAGGAATCTCTCCTCTCCACTTCCTGTTGCTGCCCTGTGACGAACGCCTGTGAATCCTTCCAGGAGCTGTTGTATTGTTGAATTTTCAAGATACAAAAAACCTTTTTAAAAAATCCCACAAATTTAAAAAGCAAAATGTGGAGGGAGAGAGTAGCAACAGATTGTGTTTTTTTGGTAATCAGTCTCTTTTAAAACTTTTTTAGAATTATGTCCAATTTTTTACTGTGGGTCAGCTGTTGATTTTTTATTAAGACAACAGTTTCTTCACCCAGTTCAGGTGACTGAGGAGGAACCGGTTCACGCCCTTGAAACAAAGCCCCAGACCAAGCCCCAGAGCATCCTTCCGTCGGTCCCAGCGACGTCTCACACAAGCTCTGTAACTGTGCTAAGCTGCAGGCACCTTTTTCATTTGCAAAGGGCGCCCACCCAACCTGAATCCTCCCTCTGCGGGGGCAGGGGCTTCCAACCACCTCCTCCCCAGGGGCTCCCAGGCCCCTGAAGTCTCCCTACAGCGACCCCTCTGTGGTTATACCCACTCCCCAGCACAAGTGCTTTAACACAACTTTAATAAACTGAAATTACTAAGAAATGAGTTCCCCCCGACCCCCCGAAAAAAAAGGTGTTGTGTTTTACATGCTGCACATGGATGCGTGGTCTGTTGGGAAGGGATTTCTGTGTATGGGGTGAGGTCGGTGCCCCGGTGACAGGTGGGCACCCACCTGGCCTAGTGCCGCGACCGGAAGGCCTCCTTCCTGCAGGGCACCCCCGTCCTCACCATGCGGGTAGCCTTCCAGCACAAGGGATTCTGCTTCTGGGCTCAGTTCTGTCTGTCAGATCGTCCTGCAAGCACACGCTGCCTTAATTACTCTTTTTAGGTGTTTTTAAGTTTTTCTCAATAGTGCTTTGTGCAGAGGTCTTGTTCATCTTTTGTTAAATATTTTACAGTTTTTCAAAACTAATGTAATGATATTATTAAAATTTTGTTTTCTATTTTTTCCTACACACACACACACACACACACACACACACACACACACACACACACACA